>NC_081405.1:330474404-330621904 GCF_030272615.1 Cryptomeria japonica | reverse complement strand
GATAAGGTCTAATAACATAAACATGAAAGACATTGTGGATGCAAGATAGGCTCGGTGTCAAGGCAAGATGGTAGGCAACAAGTCCTATCCTCTCAAGGATCTCAAAAGGGCCAACAAAGTGTGGAAGAAACTTAGCTTCCATAACGGATCAGACCCTTTCATGGATGCACTCTCAAGAATACTCAGTCTCCAATAGAAAATTCATGATCCACTATATGAGCATCGACATACTTCTTCTTCTTATCCTGCGCTACTACCAAATGCTCATGAATCTTCTCAATCTGTTGCTCCATCTATTAAGCATATCTGGGCCTATACGCACCATGTCCTCTAACTGATCGCAACTCGAAGGAGTGCAGCAAGGATGACCATACAATGCCTGCAAGGGAGACATACCAATGGAGCTATGATATCCATTATTATATGTAAACTCCACAAGATAAAGATATTCTTCCCAGCACAACTACTAGTCCATAACATACATGCAAAGCATGTCCTCCTAAACCTGATTCACATGCTCAATCTGACCATCAGTCTCTGGGTGATAAGATGAATTAAAGTTTATTTGGGTCCCTAAAGCATGTTGAAGTGAGGTGCACAATGCTCAAGTAAAGACAGGATGCCTATCTAAGATGATCCTCCTAGGAATCCCATGTAGCTTCACCATATCTTCTATGAAAATTCGTGCCACCAGTGTTGTTGTATAAGAAGATCGAATAGGAACAAAATGAACAATGTTGGTCAATCTATCAAAAATGGCCATGATGGCATCGTGACGACATGAAGAAGCTTGTAACCCAGCTATGAAATCCATGGAAATGATGTCCCATTTCCAATCCAGTACCAAATTAGGTTGTAAAAGCTCTGCAAGGTGTTGATGCTTAGCCTTAACCCACTAACACTCTAGACACTTCGACACAAAATTAGCAATGTCATGTTTCATGCCAGCCCAATGATATATCTGTCTCAATTCTGTGTGCATCTTCTTGACACCAGGATGTACTGAGTAAGGTGCACGATGGGCCTCAGTCATGATCAAAGTATGAAGTTCATCTATAGGAAGTACATAGATTGACCCAAGATGTCAAAGAAGACCATCTACCTCAAGGTTATATCTAGAATATCTGCCCTCTAATGGTCTTCTAGTATTAGTCACGACTCTAACTTCCTAATACTAGGTGTCCTGTGGAAAAATCACAAAAATTATTTTTGTCAAATTCACCCCAAGGGACAAAGATGCAACCTCATGTTGTCTATGACTCAATGCATCTGATACTATATTTTCTTTCCTCTAAATATATCAAACCTTAAAATCATATTCACAAAGGAATTTCATCCATCTATGTTGTCGATCATTCAAGTTTGGCTGAGTTAAAATATACTACAAGCTACGGTGATCACTGTGTAGCTCAAATCGACACCCTAATAGAAAATATCGCTACCTGACTAAACCATGAACTACAACTTCCAAATTTAAGTCATGAACAAGATATTTTAGCTCATGGTCCTTGAGTTTTTGAGACTCATAGGCTACCACATGACCATCCTGCATGAGCACTACTCATGTCTTCTAGAGGCATCTGTACAAACCATGAAATCCCTAAATGGATCAGAACCAAAATTGGTGCACTCACAAGAAGTTCCTTTAGAGTATGAAAGGATGCCTCACACTGCTCCTACCAAACATACTTCTTCCCTTTCCTCTAAAGAGAAGTGATCGACTGACCTATTTGGGAAAAACTCTGAACAAAACAATGGTAATATCTAGCCAAGCCCATAAAACTCCAAGCCTCAAAAACATTAGTCAGTGCTAGCTAATCTACAATGGCTTGGATCCTAGAAGGATCCATAGATACCTTTTCTCCTAAAAGCACATGACCAAGATAGTTCACCTCAATTTGAAAGAAATCAAATTAAGCCAAGTTGGCATAACGTTGATTCTCCCTCAAAGACTGCAATACCTATCTCAAATGTTCGTCATGCTCATCCATAGTTCTAGAGTAAATCAAAATATCATCCAAGAACACAAGGATGAACGGATCAAGGTAGGTGTGGAAAACCCCATTCATGAGGCTCATGAACACTGAAGGCACATTTGTCAACCCAAATGGCACCACTCTGAACTCATACAAACCATAATAGGTACGAAAGGTTGTCCTATGAATGTTTGCATCATGGATATGCAACTGATGATACTCGAATTTTAGATCGATCCTAGAGAACACCTTGGCTCCCTTTGCCTGATCGAAGATATTATCAATATGAGGCAATGGATATTGATTGCTGATGGTCACCTTATTCAAATGTTGGTAATCAATGCATAACCGAAGGGACCATCCTTCTTCTTCATGAAGATAACTAGCACACCTCAAGAAGAAACACTAGGAGGAATGAACCCCTTGGCCAACAATTCCTCCATCTACAACTTCAACTCACTCAAATCCTCAATAGTCATTCGATATGGTGCTCTCGAGATAGGTTCCACTCTAGGAACTAAGTCAATGTGAAAGTCTATATGTCTCTTCGGAGGTATACCAAGAGTATTACTAGGGAACACATCACCATACTCCTGAAGAAGAGGGTGGCTATCAAAAGTGACTTCATGACTTCTCTCCTCATCCAAGTCCTTAAGAGAAATTGTAAAAATATGGCAACCCTGACACATACACCGCTTATGTTGCATAGCAGAGATCATACAGAGAGATATTGATCTATGAATCCCTACTATCTCCATCTCCCTACGATGGTCATCTAAACACTCTATTATCTTCTAAAGACAATCCACTCTAGCACTATGTGATGCTAACCAATCCATCCCCAACACAACTTAATAAGACCCCAAAGGAATGACTCGAAGGTCAACTATGGTATCAAAGGGTCCTAGGTCCAACTCAGACCTAGGAATGAAGGAATCTATAGCCGCATGAAAATTGGTAGCCAACTCTACTTGCCACCTATTTTCCTATCTACCAGACGCAAGCCCACACCGCTCCATAATGGAGGAGGCTATAAAGGAATCAGAAACACATGAATGAAATATTACTAAAATAGATATATCACCCAACACACATGTGGTCTCAATCGCATTTCCCTGATCCTTTTCCCGGCGGTTATCATTTTCTAGAAAAACTCTATGAGATTGACCTACATCCCCAACAGTAAGCTCTGAAACTAACGATCTTTGACTAGCTATCTGATGTGATCTCTAAGGGTAATGCACAACTATGTGGCCATATTGACCACAAGAGAAACATGCTCCTTTGTTGGGTCCTCTACCTCGAATTGGCCACTGGATTGTTAAAAACTACCCCTACTAGGGGCTTGAAAAATACTCTGTAAGCACTGTCTCAAAAAACTTTGCCTAGCATGTTGTCAGTTCCTATCCTTCTTGAGCTAAGGATTGCCCCCACAATGACCCTGAAACTTCTTTGAGCTAGGGTGGAAATTTTGTTGCTGTTGCTACTGCTGGCCACCCTTGGTGGGTTTCTAAAACCTCCTAAATGGTACAATAGCCTGAGAATGATAACCTCTACCCCCAAATCCACTGTATGGTACACTACCAATCTGAACCACTAGCTAACCATCATGTGCATGTTAGGAACCAGAGGCAACTGAGAGGGGGGGGGGGTGAATCAATTGTCTATTAATTTTAACCCAAATATAACTTAATCAAACTTGATGCATAATACTGGTAAACCAAACTTAATGTCGGTTAATAGTTTAACAATTAATAAGAGTATCGGTAAAGTTTAATGCATGAAACAAAAAGACAAATAACATCCACAACACATAACACATATATTTGTATGTGGAAACCCTGTAAGGGGAAAAACCACAGTGGGAAACTGTAGTGTCCTAAAATTGTGACACTTGCAATTTTGACCGCATTTGGGTCTTCACGATGGCGACACAACACTGAACCTGAATGGAGACCCCGAAACTTGTCCACGACATCAAAAACTGCATTTTTCCAGCACCCTGCCTGATCCCTCCTTGCACCCTGCTGTCCCGGGAGGTGGGACTACAGCGCCCAGCGCCCTGGTCCTTCAGGACTAGGGTGCCCAGCGCCCTGGTCCCCCAGGACCATGGCGCCCAGTGCCCTAGTCCCTGGCCCTATTTTGGGCTTGATCTCCTATGGGACTTCGGGTCCTTTTGTTTGCAAAATGGAAAATAACATTTCTTGGTCGGCCTAAGGTCAGGAAAAATCAGTCTATCAACCCTAATTGACAAGTATATAAACTACATTTTCCTCTCTCATTTGAGAAGATAGGAAAAAGGCGGAAACGATACTCAAACATTCAAGCATTCAAGCATTCAAGCATTCCTTCAAGCAATTGATCATTCTAAGTCTCCATTCAAGGCTAGGTGTTGCATTCAAGACAAGGATTCAAACATTGAAGAGGAGATCACATACTACAACATACAACATACAACATACAACATACAACAACATCTATACCTTCGCATATAAGGATACAAACATCCTTACAACAAGGTATTAGTACTTGTTTTACATTACATTTACAACATTTCTCATTTCTTGGTTAATTCCAAAACCGGGGTTTGACCTAAGGGCAAACCCCTAATCCCTAACCCCCCAATCGTCTTCGCTTTTCTGTGTGTAGGTTGCAGGTACGTGGCTGAAATTGAAGATCTGGAATCCTTGTGCAGAGACGAACAGATCCCCCTTCGTTTCGTGGATTTTTCGGAGGACCGTGTGCACGCTGGGCGCCATCGTCCCGTCAACTTTTGCTCAAATTTGCAGGACAGCGTCATCTCAACATTTTACTGCTAATTCCAGGTCTGCAGCTTCATCCTATATCCTTATCTCAGTTTATAAGCGAATCTTTCTCACTTTCTATGCATTCCTAGCTTGATCTTTCTATCCACAATCTTTACAAAAGAGGGTAGCCTTGCTGTCTTAACCCTTGAAACTCATCTAGAATCCAATCTTGCCTTGTGTGGGATTGGATCTTGTGGGTTTCAACCCCTCTTTTGAATGTAAAGTCTCCCCTAAGTGAAAACCGTCAACCCTAGTGACCTCCCTTCTCTCTCCTTGGAGTTGGAAGAGGGGAGAGCAACTAGGGTTCGATTATTTTCCGCTTTACATTTTGGTGAACCTGACGTGAACATCCTTTCTGATTATTTATGGTTAGATCTAAAAATTTGCTTCCTTAATTACATTTCCATGTTTGATCTTTTACAAATTTTAGAGGTTGATTGCATGAAAACCCTAAATTTTCTTTATAGTAATTGAACTTGCGAAATGTCTAAATGTTAATGCTTGTTTCAGATCTACCCTTCTATTGCAAATTGTCAATCCATATCTGTGCTTTAATTTTGATAATTAAGTGGTTAAGTGTCAAAACCCTAATTTTTAAAACCCTCTTGATTCAACCTTTGTCCGACAATTTCACTGATCAAAACATTTCCAAATCAGCTGTAACTTTGGATTCCGCAATAAAATCACAATATCTTTCATCTCTAAAAATTTGGAAAAAAGTTGCGAGGACCATGTGCACCCCAGAATTTTCTTGTATTTTCCTGCTAAAATCCAGAATTTTGGCTGATTTTATCAATTATAACACTTTCAAAATTAAAGTCAAAGTTGGTCTTGTGGTTGCTTGGATTAAGGCTTCTAAACATTCAAAAATTGTCAAAACTGAAATTCATGTCAAAATTGTGTTTCTTACTGTCCTAAATCTGAAAAGTGTGTTGGCATTCATTCGAAATTTCAGTGCTTTATTCAAATTCTTGCAATTTGTGACTTTTGAAATTAAGTGCTTAATTACAACAACTTTGATTTCCGCTTTCAAAATTGAATTTTGCGTGAAATTGAGTCAACTTTTAAATTTCAAAACTTGCATTGCTTTTGGTATTCCCTCTAAAATCATAAAATTCAAAATTTCAGTTTCCCTCTATTTTTTTTCAAAATTCAAATTTTGCATTTTTCGACAATCTGGGTAGGGTTCAATTTTGAGATTGCAACTTTAATTTGGCCTATCTACAGATCCTAAAATCACTCAATTTTTTCATATTAGCTTTAAAATCATCATAACTTTCATCCCTGAAAATTTCGAAAAAAGTTGCGAGGACCGTGTGCACTCCGTTCGCCACGGTCCCGGACATTTTTTCTGAAATTTCAGGAGATTGTCGTGATTGTATTTAATAGCTTAAATCTAGGAGATCGGCTGATTTTACTGAAATTTTCTACCTCTAAATTCAAAATCTTCTCTCCTTCTCTAGTGCATTAGTTTTACAACAATGAGCCCTACTTACACTATTCCCGTTAGACGAAGCCATAGAATTAAGTCTTTCCGAGGTTTAATTACCGAGGAGATGGAACCTAATTTGAATAGCCTTTATAACGAGGACATGGGTAATTCCTCTAATCCTCCTAATGATGAAGAAGCTCTCCATGAGGTTTCTGAAGAACAACTTTCGAAATTGGATAACCAATTTGACGATTTTCGACAATGGATGTCTCAAGAATACCCCGATAGTCAAGCTCTTCCTTTAATTGAGGGTCTAAAACGTATGCTTCAAAGTGATAAGAATGGAATTGATATTTTGCGTGGTATTGTACACATTGTGGATTGGAATGTGATGCCTATGAAGAGTTGTGCTGAAAATTTGGGTTATACACAACCTCCTACACAAGTCAATCATTCTATTCCTTTGACAACTCCTATTGCTAGTGTACCTACCTTTACATCAAACATAATGACTACTTCAATACAAGACATTCCTCCTATGATCACCAGTCATGGGGGCAATCCTTCTTCTTCAATTAACCCTATTCCTTCATTCAATCTGACTTCTTCATTCATTCCTTCAATGAGTGTTCCTATTACATCTCCACAAATGAACAAGACGCAAGGGGGCAATTCATTTAACCATTCCATTCCTCCTTGTAGTGTTCCGCCTTTTCAATCCTCTCCTACGACTAATTATCATAGTGTCCCGCCACCTTACTCTTTACCTTCTTTCAATAACATAACACGTCCATCTCAATCTAACACATCTAATATAAATTCTTCAACTGAAGCGACCATTAACAATCTTGCACAAACTGTCTCTTCTTTACAGCAACAAATTGCCTCTATGAATCAATCTAAGTTTAGTGTGCCCACATTTGATGTTGCGAGCCCACTTTCTCTTGACATTGTTTGAGCTATCCCTCCTAAACATGTTGAAATCCCGCATTTGGAGCTTTATAATGGTAAAGGAGATCCTCTAACACATGTTAAGACTTTTCAAACAATATGTACCGATTTTGCTTATGACCAAAGGTTGCTTGCAAAACTGTTTACTAGAACATTAAGAGACAAAGCCCTACAATGGTATTGCTCATTGCCTTCTTATTCTATTACTTCTTTCGAACAACTTGCAAATGCTTTCATTCAACAATTTCAAAACAATATAAGTCCTAAAGTTACTTTGATTGATTTAATGCATTGTAAACAAGGTGTTAAAGAAAAAGTGACTGATTTCATTGGTAGATATAAGCATTTGTATGCTCAAATTTCTTTTCCAGTGCCTGACAATGATATTCAAAGAATCTTTATTTCTAATTTACAAAAAGATATTCGAGACAAACTTCTATTTTCTGAGTTTACTTCTTTCCAACAGCTGTGTGCAACTCTTCACAATTATCAACTGACTGTGAGTCAAATGGAACAATCACATCCTATGGCTCCGAGTGATAAGGGTGATAGCAGTCAACAACCATTTGGGAAGTTTAAACCAAATAGAGATTCCATCAAATTCAATGAAAACATCATCAACAACAATGTGAATGCAGCATCAGGTGTGCCTCCTATTTCTAAGTTTTTCAAGAAAGAAAGAAAGTATACTCCTTTGAATGAATCATTGCATAGTATTATGAATAAGTTATTGGAACAAAATGTGCTTACTCTCCCTCCTATAAGGCAAATTGATCCTGCAAAGATTAATTCACCTTATTTTGATAACAAATCTTTTTGTCAATTTCATCGTCAACCTGGGCATGATACTGAAAAATGTTTTGCTTTAAAGGGTAAAATTCAAGATTTGATTGATAATAATACTATCTCTATTTCTGGAGTGAATGATAAAGGCAACACATCTGTAGCTCCTCCTAACCAAAATCTTCAGATTTTCACTGATCCATTACCTTCTCATTCCTCTAATGCAATTGAGGCTAATGATTCCTCTTTCTCATCTGATGGTCTTGTGTCTATGACTCCGAATGTGATTAACTTGGTAGAGCAGCAAGAAAACCCTAAAGAACCTTCCATCACATTTGATTCTAGTGAAACTATCAGGGCACCTGATGGTCCTTTATATATAGTTGCAAAAGTCAAGAATACACCTTGTCGTGGAGTGCTTATTGATCCTTCGTGCATGGTTAATGTTATTACTAAAGAATTTCTTTTTACTTTGCAATTGAATCAAGTGATCTATGACAAAGCAGATGTGATTGTGAAATTATTTGATGCATTTTCTTCTCTTGCAATTGGTTCTATTACATTACCTATTGAGGTCCATAACAAATCCCTTGATGTGAACTTTGCTATTATTCCTTCATCCGAACAATTTCGTGTGAAGCTTGGCTATCCTTGGCTATCTTCCATGCAAGCTATTGCTTCTCCTATTCATAAGTATTTGAAATTTCCCCATAATGGTGAAGTTGTTACTATCAATCATAGTCTCTTTAAACCAGCTGAAAGAACTTCTAGTGTTCCTATTGATTATTTTTGGCCTAAACAATTCCAATCTCTTCCTCCGCGAAGTGATCATCTTTTCAAATCTTATCAAAAGTGGAAAACAGATATGATCCTATCTCTAAGTGAACCTAGAACACCCAAACTTGATATTCCTATCGTTCTTGAGAAGGAATTTCTTCCTTTGAAAGATAAAACTAATGTCTTTCCTCAAGAAGATTCCCAACCCATCCCTATGGATGTGACTATGTCCATGCCTAATAAACTTCCTAAAAGTAGACCTATACCTCCTCGTCATGATGGACTTGGTCTCCTTCCTAAACCAAATATCCCTCCTTTGTATGGAGCAGTTCCTCCTCCTTCCTTTTATAGAGAGAAGAGACCTTCTTCTTCTCCTATTATCCAGCCTAAGAGACCACAACCTAAACACCCAAGTAATAAGGATGAGAACATTCCTCCTCCTCAATCTTCTCCACTTCCTACTAAGACTAGACAAAATCGTTCTGCACGTGAATGCCGACGGAAGCATCATCTTAGAGCTCAAGCAGCTGCTTCTCAAACTTTGCAATCTCCAAAAACACCTTCAACAAGCATTATTCCATTTTCTCCAAAATCTCCTAAACATAAGATGCATGATGGTCTTGATCCTGTGTGGGTTAAAGATCCTATTTTTATAAATCTTGATGATGATATAGATGAAAATGTTATTCATGATGAACATGTTACTCCTCTTGCTTCTGATAGTGAATATGAACTTGTTGATATTGATAACCATTTATCTAACGAATTTTCTAAAGCACTTATCCTAGCTCCTAGACAAGAACAATGTGGCTTGGAACATGAACATAGCCCTTGTTTGGATCTTGTGATAGCTCCATCTGCTGTGTTGGATGTTCCTCCTCTAGCGTGTTCCCTGCCTTCCTGAAACATTGATCAGCAAGATCGGGGGGTAGATGACGTGCTAGACTAGTTCATTAGCATAGCAGATTCTCTCCTCCTCTCTTTTGTTACTTCTTCTATGTGTTATTCTCATTCTTCTATTTGTTGTCCTTAGTGTTGTCTACTTGAGGACGATGCAAAGCATTGAGATCTCTTTTGGTCTCTCTCATGTTGACTCAAAAGACACATGTGTTCCCTTCTTCTAGGTGACCTTCCTTGATTGGGGAATGAAGAACAATTATGCATACATACATATGATATACATGACTTATCATACAGCATACTGACCCTGTGGAAAGCGAAGTCACCTTGTGCTTTGTGTTTTGTGTCTATTATCCTTGGGTTTATCTCACACTTGGGGGCTAAATCTTTGCGATAACATGCTCCTTTCCTTCTCATTTCTTATATGTATCACTACATTAAAACAATCACCCCCGTTGAGGCGTGTGCGATCACTTTAACATAGGGGGGCATACATCCCATCTATCCCTTCAGGATACTTGAAAATTTCTTGGCGAACTTAGCTTTGCCTTGAAAATTTTGGGTATTTCTCTTGCATGACTCATAGTGAGGGAACCTTACTACTGACAGTCATGGTTCTCCCTCGTGATCTTCCCTTTTACTTTGTCAATCGAAGTCATAAGATCCTTAGTCCACTGGGGGCTTGGTGTGTCTTGCCTTCTTGACGTGGTGAAAGTCTTTCAATGTTGTTTCCTTGTACTTTACCGAAAGTATGAGCGTACGCTTATACTCCCGCTAAAGTGGGGGCTAAATGTAGCGTCCTAAAATTGTGACACTTGCAATTTCGACCACATTTGGGTCTTCACGATGGTGACGCAACACTGAACCTGAATGGAGACCCCGAAACTTGTCCACGACATCAAAAACTGCATTTTTCCAGCACCCTGCCTGATCCCTCCTTGCACCCTGTTGTCCCGGGAGGTGGGACCAGAGCGCCCAGCGCCTTGGTCCTTCAGGACCAGGGCGCCCAACGCCCTGGTCCCTAGCCCTATTTTGGGCCTGGTCTCCTATGGGACTTCAGGTCTTTTTGTTTGCAAAATGGAAAATAACATTTCCTGGTCGGCCTAAGGTCGGGAAAAATCAGTCTATCAACCCTAATTGACAAGTATATAAACTACATTTTCCTCTCTCATTTGAGAAGATAGGAAAAAGGCAGAAACGATACTCAAGCATTCAAGCATTCAAGCATTCAAGCATTCCTTCAAGCAATTGATCATTCTAAGTCTCCATTCAAGGCTAGGTGTTGCATTCAAGACAAGGATTCAACCATTGAAGAGGAGATCACATACTACAACATACAACATACAACATACAACATACAACAACATCTATACCTTCACATATAAGGATACAAACATCCTTACAACAAGGTATTAGTACTTGTTTTACATTACATTTACAACATTTCTCATTTCTTGGTTAATTCCAAAACCGGGGTTTGACCTAAGGGCAAACCCCTAATCCCTAACCCCCCAATCGTCTTCACTTTTCTGTGTGTAGGTTACAGGTACGCGGCTGAAATTGAAGATCTGGAATCCTTGTGCAGAGACGAACAGATCCCCCTTCGTTTCGCGGATTTTTCGGAGGACCATGTGCACGCCGGGCGCCATCGTCCCGTCAACTTTTGCTCAAATTTGCAGGACAGTGCCGTCTCAACATTTTACTGCTAATTCCACGTCCGCAGCTTCATCCTATATCCTTATCTTAGTTTATAAGCGAATCTTTCTTACTTTCTATCCACAATCTTTACAAAAGAGGGTAGCCTTACTGTCTTAACCCTTGAAACTCATCTAGAATCCAATCTTGCCTTCTGTGGGATTGGATCTTGTGGGTTTCAACCCCTCTTTTGAATGTAAAGTCTCCCCTAAGTGAAAACCGTCAACCCTAGTGACCTCCCTTCTCTCTCCTTGGAGTTGGAAGAGGGGAGAGCAACTAGGGTTCAATCATTTTCCGCTTTACAGAAACCTTACCCACAATCAGATGATACCACTGCACATAGTATGTGTGTACAAATGGGGTCTACACATGCAGAAAGGCCACATGTGTAGATCTCACTATTCAATTACAAAATGAGTGTCACACTGACTACAATTGGATGGTTAAATCCAATGATAATGTACTGCTCAAAATAGCATCTTCATATGCTAGATTCAATACCGGTTAAGCTTTGACTGTCTTCTTCATAGCTTCCTTGAATCTTCAAATGATGTATGCGTGAGTAGCTCTACTTATATTCGCATATACCTTATTACATTCCTTTGCATCATAATCTCACAAATGAGATCTTACATATATACCAAAACCTAAGACCAAATGTGTAGGTCGGCTCACTAAGAATATTACAATAGAATCAATTATAAATGAATCAATATGTGATGCATCATGTCAGCTCAATGCATTTACAATAATAACCAATCAATAAATCATCTCCATAACGTGTCGTTCTAATCTGGAATAGATAATGCTTGTCGGTCCATAACCTAGACCAATTTTTCAGTAAGAGCAAATATGCAAACTCAATTAGACCAATAGCCAAATCTCCAAAACAAGTGTCCAAACCATGCCTTTGATATAACCAAGTAATCTCTAGATGATAACAGATCATCCTCAGTGCCAGTGAACAATATAACTTGTCGGTGAACCAAATACTGGTGACTGTGCATAAGTCACTGAACATGCCGGTGAACATAACCAAAGATCTCCAGACAGATAAGTGTTGATAAGTGTTGACATCAATGACAAAACCAATGCAACACATCCATAATACCAATAATCTCCCCCTTTGGCATTGATGGCAACACAAGATAGAAAAACCATCTAACCAACAATCTCCCAAAGAGATCAATTACCAAAAATCAAAATACAGAATATCTCTCCCCCAATGAATAATATCTCCCCAAAAGATAATGTGTTTTTCCATAGATATCTCTCCCCCTTTGACATCAAATACCAAAGCAATACAAAAACCAGATATAACTAGTTCATAGAACTAATTACAAATACCAATTGTTATAACCAACTACTCCCCTTGAGAAGTAGCTCTCCTCCATCAAAGTCAGAAAAAGGTTTCTCTATTAATTCTTGTTGGTTTGATGCCAATCTTCATCTGTCTAAGTCTCTACCGATGAGGGTATTACCCCAAGCTACTCTCTGAGATATTCAAAAGTTTCCTTAGGTAAAGGCTTTGTAAAGATATCTGCAATCTGCTCTTTAGCATTCACATAAACCAATTTCACTTCTTTTGCTTCAACATTCTCTTTTAGAAAATTGAATTTGATAGAAACATGTCTAGTTTTAGAGTGAAATACCAGATTCTTAGATATATCAATTACTGCCATATTATCACAGTAAATGATTATAGGCTCTTTTCATTTTACCTTTATGTCCTTCAACATTTCCTTAATCCATAATACCTAAGTACAATTAGTTGTTGCTGCAACATATTCTGATTTTGTTGTTGATAATGATGTACAACTATGTTTCTTGCTCAACCATGAAATCAATCTGCTATCAAGAAAGAATGCTCTATCAGTGGTGCTCTTTCTGTCATCTACATCTCCTGCCCAATTTGCATCGGTGTATGCACATAAGTCAAAATTTTCATCTTGAGGATACCATAAACCAAGATTTGTTGTGCCTTATAGATACTGGAAAATCCTTTTTACTATTGATTCATGATTTTTGTTAGGATTACTCTGAAATATTGAAACAATACATACTGCATTCATAATATCAGGTCTTGTTTGTGTCAAATACAGTAAACCTCCAATCATAGATTTATATCTTGTCGGATTAACAAGTGTTGATTCATCCTTCAATGATAGTTTATCAGTTGTAGTCATAGGAGTACTTATCGGTTTAGAGTTTTCCATACCAAATTTCTTTAGTGGTTTCTTCAAGTACTTTGATTGACATATGAATATACCTTTATCAGTCTGTGAAATCTGCAATCCTAAAAAGAATTTTATCTCCCCAATCATAGACATTTCAAATTCTTCCTGCATCTTATTAGAAAAGTCTTTACACAATCCATCTTCTCCTCCAAAAATGATATCATCAACAAAAACTTCAATAACCAAGATGTCATCATTAGTTATTTTTAAATATAAGTTGATGTCAGCATTACCTTTAGTGTAACCAAGCTTCAAAAGATATTTGTCCAATCTAGCATACCAAGCTCTAGGAGCTTTCTTTAATCAATATAAAGCTTTCCTTAACCAACAAACCATATATTTGTCATTTCCTAAAGAAAGTCCATCAGGATGTTCAATGTAAATTTCCTCTTCAAGATCACCATTTAGAAATGCACATTTAACATCCATTTGATATACTTTATAGTTCTTGTGTGTTGCAAATGCTAGAAATAGTTTGACTGCCTCAATTCTAGCTACCGGTGCAAAGGTTTCATTGTAATCAATTCCCTCTTTTTGCGAATATCCCTTACACACTAATCTTGCTTTGTTTCTTATTACCTTACCATCTTCATTAAGTTTATTTATGAATACCCATTTAGTTCCAATTACATTTTTGTTTTTAGGTCGGGGAACCAATGTCCATGTGTTATTCTTTTCAATTTGTTCCAATTCATCTTCCATAGCCTTAATCCAATGTTTATCTTCACATGGCTCAAAAATAGTTGCTAGTTCAATTTGAGAAATTAAACATACCTCTTCATTTACTAGCCTTCCTCTAGTCATAACTCCTTGATACTTATTCCCAATTATCTGACTTTCAGAGTGATTCAATCTTACATACCTGGGTGTATTCACTTGTTGTTGTTCTTCAGTCACTGTGGAATTCTCAGATGATGTCGGTGTGACTGGATCAACATTCTATACCGGTGTACTCAGTGTAGGTTCATTTGTGATTATCTCAATTGCCAGTTCATAGTCCATAGACCTTGAATTACCTCTAAACTGTTCATCAATCTTCACATTTGCACTCTCAATGATTTTCTGCAATCTTTTAGTAAAACATCTATATGCCTTGTTCTTAGATGAATAACCAAGAAATATTCCTTCATCACTTCTAGGATCAAATTTGGCAATATACTCATCTATCCTAATGTAACATTTTCTTCCAAATATTTTGAAAGATTTAAGAGTAGGAGTATTACCAAACCATAGTTCATGAGGGGTCTTACCGGTTTCACCTTTGATGTGAACTCTATTGAATGTGTAAACCGCTATATTCACTGCTTCTCTCCAATACACATGAGGTAGGTTTTCTTCTAATATCATGCTTCTAGCTGCATCCAGAATAGTTATGTTCTTCCTTTCCACAACTCCATTCTATTGGGGTGTCTGAGGTGCTAATAGTTGTCTTATGATGCCATTCACTTCATAGAATGTATTAAATTCCTTAGATGTGAATTCACCTCCTTGATCTGATCTTAAACATTTGATTTTCTTACTGGTTTCATTCTCTACCATTACCTTGAATAGTTTGAATTTTCTAAAAGCTTCTTATTTCTCCCTGAGAAAAGTAACCCAACACATTCTAGAATAATCATCAGTGATTAGCATAAAATATCTATCTCCTTGTAGACTTCTATTTCTTGCCGAACCACATAAATCAATATGAATTAAATTAAGAACATTATTGAATTTTTTTGGAATACTCTTAAAAGTTGTTCTAACTTGTTTTCCAAATTGACATTCCTTACATACCAGATTGTGAGGTTTTACAATTTTATTTAAATCCCTTACTACCTTAGTTGTACTGATCTTCACAATGCAATCAATTTTCACATGACAAAGTCTCTTATGCCATAACCAACTTTCATCAATATGTGCAATCAAGCATGTCTTATCATTGTTATTCAAATGAAAGATATTGGCTCTAGTTTGATTACCGGTTGCAATTTCTAAATCAGTTATATTCATGATTTTGCATTTACCATTCTTGAATTGTAATTGAAATCCCTTTTCAACGAATTGACCAACACTCAAAAGATTATGCTTCAAACCTTTAACATAATAAACGTTGTCAGTATTGTGCTTACCATCAAAAAATATAGTGCCTTTTCTTCTGATCAAACAAGCTTTATCATCCCTAAATCTTACTAGACCTCCATTGTATTCCTGAAAAGTTAAGAATTTACTTTTATCACCAATCATATGATGTGAACATCTTGAATCAATGATCCATTCATCCTTTTCTTCAATTTTCACTGCCAGAGCCTACTGTACTGGTTGTACAATAGGTGTCGGTTGATCTTCTATTATTGCAAAAAAATCTCATCCATTGTCTATTGGTTCCTCATCAGAATCATCAGTAACTCCTTCATCACCATAGTAACATGATTTATCTCTATTCTTCTTAAAGTTGTATCTCTGATATTAAGGGTTAGGCGTATATGTACTTTTATCTTCTTCTCTCAATCTTGCATGTCTATCAGGACACCTAGATGCCATATGACCAATTTTATTGTAGTTAAAACATTTAAAAGGTTCTTTACCTTCATACTTACTTCCAACTAGACCTTTAGGCATTTTTCTTGCAAATAGTACTTTAATCTCTTCAAGTTCTTCATTCTCCCTTCCGATGTCTTCAAGTTTTCTTGCATAAAGTGCTTTCCAATTAGATTTCTCAAATGATGATGATGATGCTTTGAAAGCTAAATCTGTTTTAATTGTAGCAACAAAACCAAATTCCTCAAGTTGAAAAGCTGAAAGTTTTCCAACCAAGGTATCTCTAGATATTGATGTATTAGGCATTATTCTCAATTCATTAATAGCAGTTACTTTCATTTTGTATGTCGGTGGCAATGCTCTTAAAACTTTAGAAACAATCTCATCTTCACTAAAGGATCCTCCACAACATTGTATACCCAAAACAATTTCATTAACTCTTTCCATAAAAGCAGAAATTATTTCATCTTCTTCCATTTTCAGATTTTCATACCTGACCCGGAAGCATTCCAATTTTGCAATTTTGACAGTGGTATCACCTTCATTCAATTTCTCCAATTTATCCCTAATAGATTTAGTAGTATATTGGTCTAATAATCCCATGATTTTCTGATCTGACAATATGCTCAAAAGTGCTTCTCTTGCTTTGCAATCATTCTCTTGATCTTTAGCCAAGGTAGGAGGATTAGGCTGACTCTGTGTAGGACCAACATAGTCATTCTTTGTAACATCCCATATGTCTCTTCCAATGTAATTCAGATGTGTCTCCATTCTGATCTTCCATATACCATAGTTAGTTCCATAGAATCTCCTCAAGCTGTTAAACTTCTGCAAAAAGAGGACTTGGCTCTGATACCAATTGTTAGGACCCAGAGGCAACTGAGAGGGGGGGGGTGACTCAGTTGTCTATTAATTTTAACCCAAATATAACTTAATCAAACATGATGCATAGTACCGGTAAACCAAACTTAATGTTGGTTGACAGTTTAACAGTTAATAGCAGTACCGGTAAAGTTTAATGCATGAAACAGAAAGACAAATAACATCCACAACACATAACATAGATATTTATACGTGGAGACCTTGTAAGGGGATAAACCTTGGTGGGAAACCTTACCCAGAATCAGATGATACTACTGTAGATAGTATGTGTGTACAAATGGGGTCTCCACATGGAGAAAGGCCAACTGCCTAAGGCTCACTGCTCAATCACAGAACGAGAGTCACACTAACTACAATTGGATGGTTAAATCCAATGATAATTTACTGCTCAAAATAGCATCTTCATATGCTAGATTTAGTACCGGTTAAGCTCTAATTGTCTTCTTCATACCTTCCTTGAATCTTCAAATGATGTCTACATGAGTATCTCTTTTTATATTTGCATATACCTTATTACATTCCTCTACATCATAATCTCACAAATGAGATCTTACATATATACCAAAACCTAAGATCAAATGTGTAGGTCGGCTCACTAAGAATATTACAATAGAATCAATTACAAATGAATCAATATGCAATGTATCATGTTGGCTAAATGCATTTACAATAATAACCAATCAATAAATCATCTCCATAATGTGTCATGCTGATCTAGAATAGATAACGCTTGTCAGTCCATAACCTAGACCAATTTGTCAGTAACAACAAGTATACAAACTTGATTAGACCAATAACCAAATCTCCAAAACAAGTGTCCAAACTATGTCTTCAACATAACCAAGTAATCTCTAGATGATAACAGATCATCCTCAGTGTCGGTGAACAATATAACCTTTCGGTGAACCAAATACCGGTGATTGTGCAGAAGTCACTGAACATGTCGGTGAACATAACCAAAGATCTCCAGAAAGATAAGTGTTGACATCAATGACAAAACCAATGCAACACATCCATAATACCAATAGTGCATAGGATAGATTCTTCTCTACTAGCTGAGATTTTGCTATAGTTAACTCTATAGATTTTGGCTCAAATACCGAAACTCCTCCACTAATATTGTCATTTATACCCCTCATGATGTTCTATACCATCATCACCTCATCATTCCCTATACCAGCATACTACTTGAGCTCATAAAATATGTGTTCATATTTCTCTACAATCATCCCCAATTGGCACAACTCATGGAGCTCGTCTACACGACTCTATCTCCACTACATTGAAAGGAAACAAGCCTTGAACCTCTCCAGAAACAACTCCCATGAAGCTAAACCTATATCCACATTGATCTTCTGCTCCTCAACTCTCCACCAGGTAGAAGGAAAATATTTGAGGTGCATGATGGTGCATATCGCCTTAGTATTACTGCCATATGGATGCATGGAAAAACACAGATCCAAATCTATAAGCCAAGTCTCAGCCTCTTGTCCACTGCCTAAACCATCAAAATGTAGGAAGATGAGATCTTAGAAAATCCCTCATGTGACCAACAACTACTACCTTATGGTCAACTACATACTCTCTCCTCCTAGGGCACCTTTCCCTCTCTCTCTCCCCACATGCTCATGCTAGTGAGATTCCCTGAACTGCATATTACCCTGTTGCTCAGCCTTAGGTCTAGGGCCTAGTTGAGCCAAGACCTCCTAAAACATCTAACTTAGCTCTTCCCTATTAGGGACTTGTTGAACACTAGGTTGCTTGTTATGTTGACTAGCATCCTTGTGCTCACTCTAGTGAGCTGACCGAAGCTTCTAAGCACTCCCATGAGTAGGCTATGGTGACAGATTCTAATAGCTTGCCCTATAATCATGACCTCTACCTCTACCATGATCATGGCTACGACCACAACCTTTACCCTTACTAGCCATAATCCTAACAACAACACCACAAGAACAAAATTTTAGATCTACAACAAGGATACTAATAAGGAAGACACAAGCACTAAGACTTAGCAATTGGTCTAGTTAGATGGGAACATATGAAACCAGAGTACCTAGTGTTGAAACTTGGGCTCTGATACCAATTGTAATGCCCCACCAAGAAACCCTAAAGCATCAAACTAAAATACTTGAAAAAGAGTGCAAATGATGTTTTTTAAACATTACTAATCTAAAAGATGCATTAAGATAATCATTGTATTTAAATTACACAAAAAAAAGACCTAACTTAAACTCCTAAAAGGTTTCCCAACGTGGATTACTTAATAAAACTAATCCTTACTTAAGGTCATTTAATACACTTAAGATATATATTTATCCATTAGGAAGTTAATTATGCTAAACACTAATTAATTGCTTCATACAATTGCATGTGATAACATTAATGTCAATGATTTTTAAATATATAAATCTTACCATCTAATTCTCATCAAATACATTTCCTTTACATTGCAAGATTAAAATAATATTACATTGCACTTTAAATAATAAGCCTCATAAGAATACATAATAATAACATCAAAACTACATCTTGCCATGAAGGCATACATAAGAAAATGATACAACTGACCATATAAGGTACAAGAACTACAAGAATGATCCAAGAAGAACAAATAGGATCCAACTGGAAATATGAGATGCTCGAATCCAAAAGAGAAACTAGAACACCTGTGAAGCCAATTCTCGCAAGAAGGAATGAACAAACACTCTGGAAAGTGGTACTACCACCCGACCATGTGGCTCAAAAAGAACCACCACACCTTGCTAGGAGATAGAAATAAGATCCTCTTGCAAACTACAAGAATGCACACATGGTCTAAAAATGACATCGGGTACTTCCACATAAAAATCTACGTGATATGAAAAATACTACACACTAGTGAACATAAGGGAAGACTGTCATCACATAGTTTGAAATGGTTAGCCTAGTAGGCCTCCATAGGCCCCAAACCCCATCTTGGGTTATCCTTGTAGCCTCTCCCGAACCCCCAGCCCCATCCAAGTCTCATGCTGAACCAACATATCTTTCATAATGATAGGGTTGTTGGTTTTCCATTCTAGGCCTTCACACTTCATCTTGAGTCTATACTGTTAGGAACTGGGAAGGAAAACTGAGAGGGGGGAGTGAATTAGTTGTCAGTAAATTATAACCCAAAATAAATTATTCCAACTTAAAACTCAGTGTCGGTAAAATAGATTAATAGTTATATTAATATCGGTATAACTTAATGCATGAAAGAGAAAGGAAAACAACATCCACAACACATGACACAAAGATTTTGATGTGGAAACCTTGTAAGGGGAAAAAATATAGTGGGAAACCTTACCCACAATCAGATGATACTACTGCAGATAGTAAGTGATTACATTAATGGGGTTTGCACATGCACAAAGGCCAACTACCTAGATCTCACTGCTCAATCACAAAATAGTAGTCACACTGACTACAGTTGGATGGTTAAATCTAATAACAATGTACTACTTCAATATAGCATCTATAATGTTGGATTTAGTATTGGTTTAAGCTCTGACCATGAGTGCCAAACACCTTCATAACCTTTAACAACCTTCCTTCAACCTTTAGATGATATCTACATGATTTGCACAAGGATCTACTTATTTTCGCTCTTCACAATGATCTTCAATAAGATCTTACAATTATTTATATAAAACCTAAGATGTCATGATTAGGTCAGCTCCCTAAAGATATTATATTTAAATCAATTACAAAATAAGTCTTGATTCAATACAATATGTTGGCCTCAATATATTTACATATTATCCAATCAATAAACCATTTCCAAAATGTGTCATGCTGATCTGGAACATGATATCTTGTACTAGTCCATAACCTAGACCTATCTGTCTGTTAAGGCAAATATGTCAACCCGATCAGACCAATATGAAAAACACCAAATCCAAACATCCAATCCATGTATTTGACATAACCAAATGATATCCAGATGATAACAAGTCATCATCAACTTCTTGAGCTATCGGTGAAACATATACCAGTGACTGTGTATAAGCCAATATCCATACTGGGACCAAAATGTGTTGGTTCAACAATAAACCACTATAACTAGAGTGCCAAATCAACAATGTAGACCTCTAGAAAGATAAGTGTTGACATCAATGACAAAACCAATGCAACACATGGCAAAGTCATCCATAATACCAACAATCTCCCCCTTTGGCATTGATGGCAACACTAGATTGTAAAATGTCTAAGTGCCAAAAACAGAATGCCAAATACCAACAATCTCTCAAAATAGATCAATACAAAGTTTTGTACCAAAACCAAAATACATCTCTCCAAAAATACATCTCTCCCCAATCTTCAAAGTACAATGTTTTTCCATAGACATCTCTCCCCCTTTAACATCAAATGCCAAAGAAGTTAAGAATAAATAATCATAACATAACATACAGCTAATTAATCCCCTTGAGAAGTAGCTCTCCTTCATCAAAGCCAGAAAAAAAAAATGTTAGTCCCTTTCGGTTTGATGCCAATTTTCATCATTCAAGTCTATACTAGTGGGGTAATTACCCCAAACTTCTCTCTGAGATAATCAAATGTTTCCTTAGGCAAAGGCTTTGTAAAAATATCTGCAATTTTCTCTTTAGTGTTCACATAAACCAAGCTCACTTCATTTGCTTCAACATTTTCTTTCAAAAAATTATACTTAATAGAAACATGCTTTGTTTTAGAGTGAAATAATGTATTCTTTGATATATCAATTGTTGTTGAGTTATCACAATGAATAATTACTGGTTATTTGCATTTATCTTGATATCCTTCAACATTTGCTTGATCCATAAGACCTGAGTGCAATTAGTTGATGCTGCAACATATTCTAATTTTTCTCTAGATAATGATGTACAAGTCTACCTCTTATTGATCCATGAAATTAATTTTTTGCCAAGAAAGAATGCACCACCAGTGGTACTCTTTCTTTCATCCACATCTCCTGCCCAATTTGCATTTGTATATGCACATAACTCAAAATTTTCATCTTTAGGATACCATATACCAAGATTTGTTGTGCCTTGTAGGTACCAGAAAATCCTTTTTACTGTAGTTTCATGATTTTCTTTAGGATTTCTTTGAAATCTTGAAACAATACACACTGCATTCATTATATCAGGCTTGGTTTGTGTCAAATGTAGTAACCCTCCAATCATATATTTGTACCTTGTTGGATTTATAGGAGTTGAATCCTCCTTTAATGTCAATTTATCAGTTGTAGTCATAGGAGTGCTTACCTGTTTGGAATTTTCCATTCCAAATTTCTTCAAAAGTCCCTTCAAGTATTTTGTTTGACATATGAATATAGCTTTATCTGTTTGAGAAAACTGCAAACATAGAAAAAAATTTATCTCTCCAATCATAGACATTTCAAATCTTCTTGCATCTTGTTAGCAAAGTCTTTACATAACTCTTCTTCTCCTCCAAAAATGATATCATCCACAAATACTTCAATAACCAAAATGTCATCATTGGTGATTTTGTAATACAAATTACTATCAGCATTACCTTTTGTGTATCCAATCTTTAGAAGATATTTATCCAGTCTAGCATACCAAGCTCTGGGAGCTTGCTTCAATCCATATACAACTTTCCTTAACCTGCAAACCATATCTTTATCATATGTTAATGAAATCCATCAATATTTTCAATGTAAACTTCTTCTTCAAGATCTCCATTCAAAAATTCACATTTTACATCCATCTGATAAACTTTATAGTTCTTGTGAGCTGCAAATGCAAGAAATAGTCTTAATGCTTCAATTCTAGCTATTGGTGCAAAGGTTTAATTATAATCAATTCCTTCTTTCTGAGAATAACGTTTACAAACTAATATTGCTTTGTTCCTGATTACTTCACCATCTTCATTCAGTTTATTTCTATATACCCATTTAGTTCCAATTACATTTTTGTCTTTAGGTCGGGGAACTAACATTCAAGTATTATTAATTTCATTTTTTTCTAATTCTTCTTCCATTTCTTTTATCCAATGTTTATCTTGACATGCTTCAACAACTCATGCTAGTTCAACTTGAGAAATTAAACATACCTCTTTATTTGCCAATCTTCCTCTAGTCATAACACCTTGATTTTTATTTCCAATTATCTAATTTTCTGAATGATTCAATCTTACATACCTGGGTTTATTCTGATTTACATTCACATACTATTGTTCTTCAGTCACAGTTGATTTTTCTAATGATACCGGTGTGTCTAGTTCTTCATTTTGTTCCAGTACAATTTGTGCTAGTTCATTTATAATCATTTCTACTGCCGGTTCAAAACCTACAGATCTTGATTCTCCTCTAAAATGTTCATCTATCTTCACATTAGTACTCTCAATGATTTTCTACAATCTTTTATTATAACATCTATATGCCTTACTTCTAGTTGAGTAACCAAGAAATTTTCCTTCATCACTTCTAGGATCAAATTTTCCAATAGAATCATCTCTCCTAATATAACATTTGCTTCCAAATATTCTAAAATTTTTTTGAGTAGGAGTATGACCAAACCATAGTTCATAAAGGGTCTTACCAGTTTCACCTTTGATGTGAACTCTGTTGAAAGTATAAACCATTGTATCCACTGCTTCTCTCCAGTACATATGAGGTAGATTTGCTTCCATCATCATAGTTCTTGTTGCATCTAGTATAGTTTTGTTCTTCCTTTCCACAACTCCATTCTGCTAGGGTGTCTGAGGTGCTGATAGTTGTCTTTTGATTCCATTCACTTCATAGAATGCTTTGAATTCCCTTGATGTAAATTCTCCTCCTTGATCAGATCTCAAACATTTGATTTTCTTGCCCGTTTCATTATCTACCATTGCCTTGTATATCTTGAATCTTCCAAAAGCTTATGATTTCTCCCTGAGAAAAGTAACCCAACACATTCTATAATAATCATCAATTATTAGCATAAAGTATCTATCACCCTGAAGGATTCTTGTTCTTGCTGGACCAGATAAATTAGTATGAATTAAGTCAAGAATATTATTGGATTTCTCAGAAATGGTCTTAAATGTTGTTCTAACTTTCTTTTCCATTTGACATTCCTTACATACTGGATTATGAGGTTTCACAATCTTAGGTAAATCCCTTACTACCTTAGTTGAACTGATCTTTACAATGCAGTCAAATTCACATGATAGAGTTCTTTATGCCATAACCAACTTTCATCAATGTGAGCAATCAAACATGTCTTATCACTGGTATTCAAATGAAAGATATTACCTTTAGTCTGATTACCAGTTGCAATCTCCAATCTAGTTTTGTTCGTGATTTTGCATTTTCCATTCTTGAATTGTAATTGAAATCATTTTTCCACTAACTAACCAACACTCAAAATATTATGCTTTAAACCTTCAACATAATAAACATTGTCAGTATTGTGCTTACCATCCAAAGAATTTGCTTATATCACTAGTCATATGGTGTGAGCAACCGCTATCAATGATCCATTCATCCTTTTCTTCAATTTTTGCTACCAATGCCTTCTCTACCGATTTGACAATAGGTGTCAGTTGATCTTCTTTTATTGCAACAAATGCCCATCCACTATCTTCTCAATCTTCATCAAAGTCATCTATAACACCTTCATGTGCAGAGTAACATGACTTATCTCTATTTTTTCTTAAATCTGTATCTCTGATATTCAGGGTTAATTTTATATGTTCTTTTTGCTTCCTCTCTTAGTCTTGCATTTCTATCAGGACACCTAGACACCATATGACCAACTTTATTGCAATTAAAACATTTGAAAGGTGCTTTACCTTCATACTTACTTCCCGCTGGACCTTTAGGCATCTTCCTTGCAAATAGTGCTTCAAGTTCTTCAAGTTATTCATTTTCCCTTCTGATATCTTCAAATTATTTTGCATAAAGTGATTTCCAATTAGATTTGTCAGATGATGATGATGATGATGATGATGATGATGCTTTGAAAGCTATATCAGTCTTGACTGTAGCAACAGGACCAAATTCTTCAAGCTCAAATGCTGAAATTTTTCCAACCAAAATATCTCTAGATACTGATGTATTAGGCGTTGTTCTCAAATCATTAATAGTTGTCACTTTCATTTTGTAAGATGGTGGAAAAGCTCTTAAAACTTTAGAAACAATTTAATCTTCACTTATAGATCCTCCACAACATTGTACTCCTAAAACAATTTAATTAACTCTTTCCATAAATGAAAAAATTCTTTCATCCTCTTCTAGTTTTAAGTTTTCATATCTGACTCGGTAATATTCCAGTTTTGTAATTTTGACAGTGGTATCTTTTTCATTCAATGTTTCCAGTTTATCCCAAATATATTTTTAAGTAGATCTGTCTGATAATCCCATGATTTGCCAATCTGATAATGCACTTAGAAGTGCTTCTCTTGCTTTGAAATCATTCTCCAAGTCTTTAGCCAAGGTCGGTGGATTAGGGTTATTCTGATTAGGACCAACATAGTCATTCTTTGTAATACCCCATATATCTCTTCCAATGTAGTTCAGATGTGTTTCCATTATGATCTTCCATATACCATAGTTAGTTCCATCAAGTTTGGGATTGTCCTTCCTGAAGCTATTTGCTATCATAGGATCTCCTCAAGTTGTTAGGCTTCTGCAAAAAGAAGATTAGGCTCTGATACCAATTGTTAGGAACTGGGAAGGACAACTGAGAGGGGGGGGGTGGTGAATCAATTGTCAATAAAATATAACCCAAAAAAAATTATTCTAACTTAAAACTCAGTGCCGGTAAAAAAGATTAACAATTATATGAATACCAGTATAACTTAATGCATGAAACAAAAAGGAAAACAACATCCACAACACATGACACAAAGATTTTGACATGGAAACCCTATAAGGAGAAAAACCACGGTGGGACACCTTATCCACAATCAGATGATACTACTATAGATAGTAAGTGATTACAATAATGGGGTTTGCACATGCACAAAGGCCAACCGCCTAGATCTCACTGCTCAATCACGAAATAGTAGTCACACTAACTACAGTTGGATGGTTAAATCCAATAACAATGTACTGTTTTAATATAGCATCTATAATGCTAGATTTAGTACTAGTTTAAGCTTTGACCATGAGTCCCAAACACCTTCATAATCAATAACAACCTTCCTTCAACCTTTAGATGATATCTATGTGATTCGCACAAGGGTTTACTTATTTTTGCTCTTCACAATGATCTTCAATAAGATCTTACAATTATTTATACAAAACCTAAGATGTCATGATTAGGTCAGCTCCCTAAAGATATTATATTTAAATCAATTACAAAATAAGTCTTGATTCAATACAATATGTCAACCTCAATATATTTACATATTATCCAATCAATAAACCATTTCCAAAATGTGTCGTGCTGATCTAGAACATGCTATCTTGTACTAGTCCATAACCTAGACCTATCTGTCTGTTAAGGCAAATATGTCAACCTGATCAGACCAATATGAGAAACACCAAATCCAAACATCCAATCCATGTCTTCAACATTACCAAATGATATCCAGATGATAACAAGTCTTCATCAACTTACTGAGCTGCTGGTGAAACATATAAGTTGTCGGTGAAATATATATCAATCACTGTGCATAAGCCAATATCCATACCAGGACCACAATGTGTCGGTTCAACAAAAAACCAATATAACCAGAGTGCCAAATCAACAATGCGGACCTCTAGAAAGATAGTGTTGAAATCAATGACAAAACCAATGCAGCACATGACGAAGTCATCCATAATACCAACATATACAAGCACTCAACCATGAGGGGTATAATTAATCTTAATTAATGTTTAAGTTGCCCAAACCCCTAATATATTGTTAGGTTATCACTTAATTATCCAACTTTCGAGGGGTTATCCTACTAACCTCTTTGGGCCTGACGCCCACTCGAAAGCCATTCTTCCTTATGACATAACAAAATACCCAAAGAACTCCATGGAAAAAATGCAAAAACCAACCTTACGAAGGGAGTTTAGAAACAACTAAGTAAAACACTTGGTCATATAAATCCTTTCATCTAGGTTTAACCACTTGGACAAATCGGTCTACTCACGAGACATGACCACAAAAGGAAAGACAACATGAAAATGTCTAATTCCACATATACCCAAAGGACTTGCAATATGACTTAATTACAAAGCCAATCATAAATGAAACAAACACCATCATTTATTTCAGAATAAAGATTTATTTTCTTTCCATCTAATTCATATTTGACCAAGTTTACTAGAATTTCTAAATTTTGAAATAAATCATTTACTAACAATTATTTCCAAGTTCAATAAAAACTTCCAAATCAATATTCGCTAAATCAATTTAAAATTTCTAATGGCATAATAGATAATTTTGAATCATATATATATATATATATATATATATATATATATATATATATATATATATATATATATATATATATATATATATATATATATATATATATATATAATTAAAAATCATTTAAACTGCCATGTATACAAAGGGAGGGGGAATGTGGGTTTGTGGGCCCACGTTGTGGGTTGCCACGGTTGTGGCTACCCACAGTCATGGGTTACCACATGTGCGGGGAAGCCACAGTCATAGCTCCCACGGGAGAATCCCTAATATTTTATATTTTATTAATTTTTTTTTAAGTAATCAAAACAACAACAAAGAGTAGATTCACGAAACTATCAAAAAACATAAAAATTTTGACAGCATAATCCCCCCATTTGTTAATAATTAAATAAAAATTTATTTTTTTACAGAGCTTGATAATACTAATTTTTTTTGTTCTAAAAACAAAATCAAGCAATCATAGCTGTATATAAACAACAACCAAACAATTTTGATAAAATGAATTTTATCTACAACCATGGTAGATACCAAAATTTCGCATTCACAACAAGCATAAAGTTTTGAAATTTACAAATTCCGAAACCAGGATTTAACAAAAATATATTTCCTAAGACTCACATGGAGAATAAAAGAAAACTAACAGGGAGTTATCATTTTCCAAAATAAAATTCCAATACCTCGTCTTTCTTACAGAATCTACAGCAAATCCCTCTTCAAAACATAACACACAAATCACAGTGAATTCATTTCAGCATTAAATTTCTAAAACAAAGTTTTAAAATCCAATCTTGCAAGCTATTCGTGGAAGAGATTTGAAGGTGAATCCCAAAGCTCTCCACCAAATCAAACCTTTCACAAATTTCCAACTCCTCCAGCAAAAATCAATTTCAAACATAAAGAGGAATAATTTTCCCAAAAAGAGAAGACTCCATACCCTAGAGAAATTTCCCAATATAAAGGATTTTTCCAAAAAAAAATCTTTTAGGGAAAAATTCTTTTCTTTAAGAAAATTTCCCTTTTTCTAAAATTCAAATATTAAATCAAATGCTTTTCTCCAAAATCAAAACATTTAAATTTTTAATTTGAATTTAAATTCCTCACACACCAAAAAGGTCATTTAGATATTTTAATTTCTAAAAGGTGAAAAATGACTTTCTTTTTTTTAAATAAACAAAACACAATATACATCTACTATGTGATAAATCTTAAACAATTAATCTAACTAAACAACTAAGAATAGTTGATTTATCTATTTAACCATAAAAGTGCCCTTAATACTTTATCCTTAATTTAATTTAATAAACACAATACACATTAATTATTAATAACCATAAGGTATTAATAATTAATTTCTCATTAAATAACATAAGAAGAGAATAAATAAAATCACAAAATGCATAACACACAACTCAACTAAACAAAGAAAAGACACGATCTAGATACCAATATAGGGAAGATTGACAACCGACTGACAATGCTCACTATCGAGCAAGGCTAGAGATAACATTTAAGGCCTTAAGACTATCTCCTCCACTTCCATCGGATTAATTAGGTACGCTCAGACATGTGGAACTAGGTTAAGTAAGTTGCTTGTACCTGCAATTCATGTATCATCGAACCACACATACATACATACATACATACATATATATATATACAAAAATGGTAAACACACTGATATAGGAGAATCATGAATTTCTTTGTCTCACCAAAGTGACTGACAGGAAATCTTCTCCTTGTACCCCATACAAATGCCACACATACATTAAGATACATAAATTATGCAACTCATTCAAAAGGATAAATGTGTTAGTCCATGATTATTAACACATAATAAAATAAACATCTAATCATCCATAAGGAAATAAGGCATAAATAAGATTCACTGAATCTCAAATAAAAATATAACCCAACATAGCATAATATCTGAATAAAGCATCACCACATAGTGTATCCATAATAACCACTGAGAAGTCAACCATGGTCAAAATAAGTATCAAAAAAGTTGGATTTATGGATGGGTACTACATCCCCCCCCAAAAAAAAACTAGGCTTACTCCTAGAAGCCTAAAACGGATATGGATAAAGCTCTATCATTTTCCCTACATCCTCCTACATAGTCGAGGTGTCATCATTTGGGTACCACAAGAAAGTTTCCTAGTTGATGGTATGACCCCTGAGTGTCAAACCCCAACGTTGAAGAATGTGCATGGGATCCATGGAAAGCTGCCAGTCCTTGACCTACAATGCATTCCAATCAAGAACATGGTTCATATCAGGATCATAAGGTCTAAGATCACAAACATCAAAGACATCGTGGATGCAGGATAGGCTTGGTGGCAAGGAAAGATGGTAGGAAACAAGTCCTACCCTCTCAAGGATCTCAAAAGGGCCAACAAAGAGAGGTGCCAACTTAGAACCTTTTCCATATCGGATCACTCTTTTGTGGATGCACTCTCAAGAATTCTTGATCTCCAATAGAAAAATGACGATCCACTTTGTGAGCATTGGCATACTTATTTTTCCTATCATGCACTGCTACCAAATGCTCACGAATTCGCTCAACTTGTTGCTCCATCTCTTGAAGCATATTCGGGCCTATAGGTACCCTACCCTCTAACCGATCCTAGCTCAAAGAAGTGTGGCAAGGACTACCATACAATGCCTAGAAGGGAGACATACCTACAAAACTATGATATCCATTGTTATAAGCAAACTCCACAAGATAAAGATAGTCCTCCAAGTGCAACTGCTGGTCCATAACATACATGAGAAGCATTTCTTAGAAAACCTGATTCATGCACTCAGTCTGACCATCATTCTCTAGGTGATAAGTTGAACTAAAGTTCATCTAGGTCCTTAAATCATGTTGAAGTGAGGTCCACAAGGCGGAAGTAAAGACATAATCCCTATCAAAGATGATGTGCCTAGGAATCTCATGTAGCCTCATTACATCTTCCATGAAAACTCGTGCCACCATTGTTGTTGTATAAGAAGATCGAATAGGAACACAATCATAAACTTTGGTCATTCTGTCAATGATGACCATGATGGAATCCTAATGATGTGAAGAAACCGACAACCCAACTATGAAATCCATGAAAATGATGTCCCATTTCAAATCCGATACCAAATTAGGCTATAAAATCCTTTTATGGTGTTTATGCTCAGCCTTAACCCACTATTACTCCAAACACTTTGACACAAAATCAGAAATGTCATGCTTCATGCCAGCCCAATGATATATATGTCTCAAATTTGTGTGCATCTTCTTGACACCATGATATGTCGAGTAAGGTGCACGATGGGCCTCAATCATGATCAAAGTATGATGTCCATCTAAATGAGGTACATAGATCCACCCAAGATGTTGAAGAATACCATTTGCCTCAAGGTTATATCCAAAATATTTTCCCTCTAATAGTCTTCCAGTCTTAGTCATGGCTCTAACCTCCTAATGCCATGTGTCTTGTGGAAGAATCACAAGGATTCTCTCTCTCAAATCCACCCCAAGGGACAATGTTGCAACCTCATGGTGTCTACAACTCAACACATCTTCCACTCCATTCTCTTTCCCTTGAATATGTCGAATCTCAAAATCATATTCATAGAGGAATTCCATCCTTCTATGCTATCGAGAATTCAAGTTTGGCTAAGTAAAAATATACTCCAAGCTACGATGATCACTATGCAACTCAAACCGATGCCCTAAAAGAAAATGTCACCACCTAACTAAAGAATGAACTAAAACTAACAACTCTAAGTCATGAACGAGATAGTTTAGCTCATGGTCCTTGATTTTGTGAGACTTGTAGGCTACCACATGACCATCCTGCATGAGCACTGCTCCTATTCCTTCTAGAGAGGCATCTGTACAAACCATGAAATCCCTCGATGGATCAGGAACTACAAAAATTGGTACACTCAGAAGGAGTGCTTTCAAAGTATGAAAGGATGCCTCATACTGCTCTGACAAAATATACTTCTTCCCTTTCCTTTGAAGAGAAGTGATTGGGTGACCTATCCAATAAAAACTTGAGAAAAACGGGGGTAATATCTAGCCGAGCCCATAAAACTCTGAACCTCAAAAACATTAGTTGGTGTTGGCCAATCTATAATGGCTTGGGTCTTAGAAGGATCCATAGGTACACCTTCTTCTGAAACCACATGACCAAGAAAGTTCACCTCAGACTGAAAGAAATCACACTTAGCCAAGTTGGCATAAAGTTGATTCTCCCTCGAACATTGCAATACCTGTCTCAAATGGTCCTTATGCTCCTCCATAGTTCTAGAGTAAATAAAAATGTCATCCAAGAGCACAAGGATGAACCAATTAAGGTAGGTGCAAAAAACCCCATTCATGAGGCTCATGAACACTGAAGGTGCATTCGTCAACCCAAATGGCACCACTGTGAACTCATAGTAACCATAGCAGCTACAAAAGGACATCCTATGAATGTCTACATTATGGATACGTAGCTGATGATACCGGATTTTAGATTGATCTTAGAGAACACCTTGGCTCCCTTTACTTGATCAAAGAGATCATCAATATGAGGTAATGAATATCGATTCTTGATGGTCACCTTATTCATTTGTTGGTTATCAATGGATAACCGAAGGGAACCATCCTTCTTCTTCACAAAGATAATTGGCATACCCCAAGGAGAAACACTAGGATGAATGAACCCCCTAGTAAAAAATTCCTCCATCGGCAACTTCAACTCACTCAACTCCTGAGTGGTCATCTAATATGGTGCTCTGGATATAGGTTCCACTCCATGAACTAAGTCAATGTGAAAGTCTATATCTTTCTTCGGAGGCATACCCAGAATGTCACTATGGAACACATTGGCATACTCCTGAAGAAGAGGGTGACTATCAAAAGTGACTTCCCAACTTCTCTCCTCATCCAGATCCATAAGAAAAACTGCAAAAAGCTAGCACCCCTGATGCATAAATTTCTTAAACTTCATAGTAGAGATGATACAAAGCGATATCAGTCTATGAATCCCTACTATCTCCACCTTCCTACCATGGTCATCTAAACACTCTATTGTCTTTTGATGATAGTCCACACTAGCACTGTGTGATGCTAACCAATCCATCATCAAGATAACTCAATAAGACCCCAAAGGAATGACTCGAAGGTCAACTATGGTAGCAAAGGGTCCTAGGTTCAACTCATAACTGGGAATGAAGGAATCTATAGCCACATGAAATGTGGTAGCCAACTCTACTTGCCACCTATCCGCCTATCTAATAGATGCGAGCCCACATTTCTCCACAATGGACGAGGCTATAAATAAATTAGAAGCACATGAATCAAATAGTACTAAAGTAGATATGCGACCCAACACACCTGCAATCTCAATCAGGGTGCCCTAATTCTCTTCCTAGCAGTTATCAACCACTGCAAAAACTTTGTGTGATCAGCCTGCATCCCCAATAGTAGGTTGTGAAGCTGATGGTCTGTGACTAGCTATCTAATGTGATCTTTGAGGATAATACACAACTATGTTTCCATACTAACCACAGGAGAAACATGCTCCTTTGTCAAGTCCTCTACCTCCTATTGGCCCACTAGATTGCTGAAAACTACCCCTACTAGTTGCTTGAGAAACACTCTGCAAGGACTATTCCAAAAAACTCTACATAGCATGTTGTCAGTTCCTTTCCTTCTTGAACTAAGTATTACTGCCATGATGAACCTGAAACTAGTTTGGCCTAGGTTGGAACTTCTTCTACTATTGTTGTTGACCACCCTTGGAAAGGTGTCTAAAAACTTCTAAATGGTACAAGAACTTGAGACTAACCACCTATAGCCCCAAATTGGCCAAATGATTCACTACCAATCTAAACACTTGGTTTACCACCATGTGCACAAGATAGATTATGCTCTACTAGTCAAGATTTTTCTACGGCTAACTCTACATATGTCGGCTCAAACACCCAAAATCCTCCACTAATACGGTCATTCAGACCCCTCATGGAGTGTTGTACTAACATCGCCTCATTATTTCCTATACCAGCATATTGCTTGAGCTTATAAAATATTTTCTCATACTTCTCTATAGTCATCCCCAACTAGTACAACTCATGGAACTCGTCTGCACAATATTGTCTCCACTCCACTTAAAGGAAATGAGCCTTGAACCTCTCTAAAAACAACTCCCATGACGTTGAACCTATATTCACATTGATCTTCTGCTCCTCAAGTCTACACTAGGTGGAAACAAAATCTCTAAGATGCATGATGGCACATCTCGCCTTTGTGTTACTGCCATATGGATGCATGGAAAAAAAACTAATCCAATTCTATAAGCCAAGTCTCGGCCTCTAGTCCACTTCCTGGACCATCAAAAGTAGGAGGGTGAGATCTCAGCAAATCCCTCATTTGACCAACACCTACTACCTCCTGGTCAATTGCATACTCTCTCCTCCAAGGGGATCTCTCCCTCTCTCTCTCCACATGCTCATGCTGATGAGATTCCCCAAATTGCATATTGTCCTGTTGCTCAGCCTTAGGTCTAGGGCCTAGTCAAGCAAATACCTCTTGGAACATTTGATGCAGCTCTTCCCTCTCAGGGACCTATTGAATAGTAGGGTTCTCACTATGCTGACTATCATCAATGTGGATGTTGTTGTGCGTGGATGTGGATTCTTTATCTCTTCAGTTTATGCATGGATCTATGGAGTAGATTATTGTAAACCTTTATAGAATGTAATCCAATGTTGTAATATGATTCATGTGATTTCATAATAGTAATATAGTAAATTATATATCATGAGATAGATGTATCTATAAATGGTGACTATGTATCTTGATGTTAAGGGATCTTGTATTCTGATGTAATGGAAAGATGATGTAGTAGGTTGTGATCATAATTCTTGTAATAGAATATAATGTTGTAACCCTTGTTGAACCTATGTTGTGAATTCATTATCTATGGGATAAAAGAATAAAGTTTTGTCACACTTTTGTAATGGAAATGGCCAATGTTGATTCAACTTTTTAAATTGAATCAGTAGAAACTAAAATATGTGTTTTGAATTTTGAAATGATGTAAACTAATAAAATGTGCATTTTTTGTGTATTTAATGTTTGTAATTTTTTAGAAAATTATAAAAATTATTTAAATATACTTTCTTTTAAAGTAAACACTATAATTTAGTTTCTGATAAAATACTAAAATTGAAGTTACACGAGGTGTCACACTTTATATAGTAAATTTTACCCTTTTTCTTCATTTTTTTTGTATACATTGATAACTTGAAACTTTAGTGAAAAAATACATTTTTAGCTTTTTTTTATGTATATACATTTTTCAATAAATTTGAAAAGTTGCATAAACTGAAATAAAACTCTTTCCATTTGGCATCACCTTTTTTCCTAATTATTTATCCAAACTAGAAAAGAATTATATCATCTTAAAGTATACTTTTTTCTCTAGTGCATTTATTTATTCAAAAAATTTAAATAAATTTTAGTATTTTCCTTTACAAGGTAATGAAAATTATATTTTAGTGTTGATGACCTACTTTCAATTTTAAAAATATATAAAATATAAAAACTAATTAAAATATTAAAAGATATACATTTTGGAAAATTCACTTATAGATCTATAAAAGGGTATTTATACATTTCAAAAAAATAATTATTTATAAGAGTAGGAGTTGTTGAAACATAAATTTTTTTCAAAAACAAATATTTTTTGGGAAATAAGACCCAAAGTGGTATAAAATATACATTTAGTAAACAATTACAATTGAAAAAGTTGTGCCCCATATATTAGAAATGGTATTTGTATGGTTAGTGATTATAGGTCTTTATACTAAACAAAGTTATTCTCTTAATGCTCTTGTCTTAATGAATGAAATCATCTAAGTGTTTATAAGGGATTGTAAGGTTAAATTTTATTGGACATGGTATAGATATGTTGTAAGTGAAATTAGTAATGGATTAATAACAAGATAATAATGGTGTAGTGAACTATATAAATAAGAGAATTAGGAACATTTTGAATTGGTGCTTTTAAAATGAATCTAAGGGGGGAATAAATGGTAATTGGACTATAATGAAATATGTTCATGATAGCTTTATGAAATGAATGGTTCTTTATGTTTTTAGGAAATAGTAAATGTTAGAGATGGATGTTAGAGTTAAATGAATATATTAGAATCTGATGGTATTCTATGATGATAGTTACATCATGTCCTTAGAGTTATGTTAAGTAGTGGAGTTGAGATACCCTAGGGAAGGTTAAATAAAGAGATGCTATTTCCACTTGTGCATTATATTCTTATGATCATGTTTAAGTAGATTGTGTGTATGGTTAGTGCGTGTTTTGGTGAATGCAAATGATTATTGAGTTATGTGTGTTGCATTGGTTAATGTTTAAATAAAGTTAAAATGCATCCTTCCATTTATTTGAGATGCATGTATGATTTTTTAGAATATTTCAAAAAACAATTCTCTATTTGTTAGTTAGTTGGTTAATTTATCTAGGGTATTTTTCACGAGAATTACATTTTTTATCAGAGCCCACGTTGCAAACACTGGGATCTTTGATTAAGGTTTTTTCTCTTATTCTTGCATGGTGTGCTATAATGTTTTCTTTGACTTAAAATGTTCTTTAGATTTTGTGTTTGGAAAAGTCATTGGAACCTTGGATATTTTAGATGTATATGTTTTGCATTCTCTCCCTAATCCTTTCTAGGAATCATAATTTTGTGCAACATATGTATTCATTTCTTATACATGCCTCCTAGATGCAAGAAATATTTATATGATTCTATGTGGCCCTTCTTTTCTTTGTGATTTTTATTGCTTACATGAATATTAAAGGGGATGTTTTCAATATATAAATAATTATGCTATGGAGTAAGAGAAACTTGCATGTATTGTCTTAATTGAGGCTATGTTGTAGGATTAGCTTGTTAAGTTGAAATAATACATTGGTTTCCTTATAAATAGTAAGATGAAGTGACTACATTATGTATATAAGAATGATTTAGTGTAGATTATGATGTGTAATTGAAGAACTTTTATGAGATGCATCTATATATAAGTAAATAGTAGTGTAACGATGCCATTCTCTTTCCTTTATTCTCTTATGAAAATGTATGGAAGCTAACTAGTTATGTATGAGTACAAATAGAATCATTGGGTTTTTGTATGTGTGTAATCCTGCATGTAAGAAAAGATACTTTGAATAAATCATAGCATTCAATAAGGATTTGAGACTTCTAGCTGCATTTGTAATGTTAGAAGACCTTATGGAAGGTTGAATTTGCATATATTAGAGAATGATAAAAGTAGATGCATTGTACAATTAATGTGGCCTATTGGGAAATTCAAATTGTCCATGTATAATTTTTTATGTGCATACATTGATTGTTTGGTAATGCCCTTCCTCCCTCTTCTCTCTATTTGGGTATAAGATTCACAGTGCTTAGGAGTTTAAAGATATTAAATAGAAGCATTGAATACAAATTGATGAATATGATTTTGCATACATTAAAAAGAGAAGTTTGGATGGGATAAATTTGGATTGAAATAAAAATTCACGTATTGCATCCATGATTTCCATTGTAAAGGAAAACTAGTTAGGTAGAATATCTCTTGCATAAATAATATAAAAAGTTTAATGAGCTAATGGGTTAAAGGATCATATTATAATGTATGTGATGAGTTAAGTAAAATTTATGCATTACATTTAAAGTATATAAAAATTGAAATCATTGTTAGTCCCAACTAGTGCTGAGAGGGGAGGGGTGAATCAGCACTTTACCAGTTTTACAAAATTAAAACCTTTTAACTCAAGACTGCACTAACTTAATATTCATCAATATAAATAGTTATTGCAGAATAACATGCATGCATGAAAAGATACACAGTAACACCAAGATTTATCTCGTGGAAACCCAAATGGGAGAAAACCATGGTGTGAGTAGGAACTCACAAAATTTGCACTCTTGTGGAGTACGCCTGGTGAGGAGCCATCCCTGTTAGGAGATTACAAAGACACTGTTAGGTGCCACCTAGTTAAGGGATTTTGTTTAAGGTTTCTTAGTACCTTTACCCTGTTAGAGGTAGACTTTTTAAAAGTCTTAGGATCATCAATTAAGATGAAACTCGGTTAAGGGATTTTACAAAGGGACTTGTTAAAGTCCCCCCGGTTAAGGGATTTTGAGTTGCAATGGTTAGAAAGCAACAAGAATTTGATCTACTGGAATAGCTACTAATAGCTTGATCAGATCATAATGAAAATCATACTCTGTCTCCACCGGTTGTGTATGCTTTGCACTACACCAGTCCTCTGCTCATAGCCTTGGCTCTGCATTCTGTCAGTCTACTTCATACACACTCTGCTCTGCTAAATCATTTAGTACTTCCTCACTCTTCACTCTAAATTTTGGATCACCTCTCATAGGATTTGCACTTTGTAAATTTTATGATCAAGAATATTTTGAATGAACTCAAAATACTTTTTACATTCTTTGTCGTTAGCTTTAGGTGTTTCCTTAATCAATGCAATCATATATTTTAGTAGATTTAGAATTCAAATCTTCCCAGTCTTGCTCTAGACACCCTGCAATAATTTTGCCAACTGCTCAACCAATTTTTCCACTGCATCCCCCCAAAATAGTGAATTTTGGATCATGTTTAGTCTTTTCAATGTGAATCAGAAAATCTGCAAGTAATCATGGCTTAACTGCATGATAACTGAAGTTGACTTCACCAACCTTCAATTGGGCATTGCTACAAACTCACCAACTCACCTTTTGCCATTGCAACTATGTAACTGATCACTACTCTGAGATTTACAGTGCCCACCTATATTCCTTCTGCTTCATCGGTGTACCGGTATACTACTACACTCTTCATTATCGGTTCATCCTTTGATGTCCATTTTCAATGCTTCCATCAAACCTCTTCTCTTGTTTGCCAATGAGGTTCCGGTTTGTATACAACCTCAAGCCTTCTTATCTAAGCTACCTTTTGTGACTTTATCATCATCAGAATGACCAACCTAAAGATCTGACCTCAATATTGATCTTCTTGAGTGACAGACTGGTTAGCTTAGGTTGTCTTCCCTTGAGTTGATTGAACCTTGATCATCTATCTCTTATGTTGCTTCCATGTTGTTTATAAGACATCACCTTTTCTACTGAGATACACCACTCCATCAGTTCCATTCCATTGGTCATTATTAGACATCAATGACAAATCTCATCAAATATACTGGTTCTCTGGATTAACTAGTTTTGTCAATGCCAACAATCTCCCCCTTTGGCATTGATGGCAACACTTTGGAGTCTGTCTTAGTAGTTTCTCATGCATGTACTTTCTTCATTTCTTTCTTTATTTCTATACCGATCATTAGTTTTTCTCTGAGTAATGAGTATCTCCCCCTAACATTGGCAATACTCTATTTCAGCAACTTCAGCTCAACACTTTACCAATGCTCAAACACTATAATCATATCTCCCCCTTTGACAACAATGCCAAATATGTGTTTCATTACACTTAAAAGACTTCTCCCCCTAACTAGAGTAGTCCATAGTTATCAATCTAGTCTTAGATTATTTTCATACAAAAATCATTCCAGATTGATGTAGAGCCCTTTTTTCTTACTTTAAAGTAGGTAGGGGCATCACCCCTAACTTACCTCTGAGGTATTCAAAGGTGTCCCTTAGTAGTGGCTTGGTGAAGATATCAACCACTTATTCTTTTGTTGGTATATACTCCAACCTCACTTCCTTGTCTTGAACCTATTCCCTAAGATAATGATATTTGATAGCTATATGCTTTGTCTTGGAATGCATCACTAGATTCTTGGATATGTCGATAGCACTGGTGTTGTCACAGTGAATCACTACAGGTTCAATCACCTTTTATTTGATACCTTCTAATAATTGCTTGATCCATACTATTTGTGTATAGTTGATTGCAACAACATCATATTTAGCCCCAACTATGGATTGAGAGATGCAATTTTGTTTCTTGCTTGTCCATGACACAATCCTATCTCCAAGAAAGAATGCACCTCCACTTGTGCTTTTTTGTTCATCAATGTTCCCTACCCAATATGAATTGGTGAAGAAACTTAAGCTGAAATCTCCCTTATGTGGATACCAGAGACCATACTCATCAGTCCCCTTAAGGTATCTAAATATTCTCTTTATTTCCACCATATGAGTCTCTTTCAAATTTGTAGCAAATTTGGCAACCAAGCCAACAACTTGTGCTATATCCTGTCTACTGTGTACTGCATACTGCAACTTACTGATCATGGATAGGTAAAGTGTCTCATTCACTTCATGAGACTCATCATTTTTGGAGAGCTTGAAACCTATAACCATTGGAGTTCCAACGGGTTTGCAATCTTCCATTCCAAAAGTCTTCAATATTTCCCTTTTGTACTTGGTTTGGCTAATGAATATACCATTCTTTAGCTGAGATACTTACAGGCCAATGAAGAATTTTATCTCACCGATCATGGACATTTCAAACTCTTGCTTCATTTATTCTGCAAAACCTTTGCCCATCTCATCATCTGCCCCAAATATAATATCGTCAACAAAAATTTATGTAAATAGATGTTTTCCTTTTTCTCTGGTCTTCAAATACAAGTTATTGTTATCAATAGTTCTCTTGAGCCCTATGCTTAATAGATATGAATGCAGCCTCTCATACCAAGCTCTTGGTGCTTGTTTTATCCCATATAGAGCCTTCTTCAGCCTTCCTACCATATCTCTTCCATCTTCTGATGAAAACCCTTCTGGTCTATCTATGTACACTTCTTCCTCTAACACACCATTCAAGAATGCCAATTTGACATCCATTTGGTAAACTTTGAATTCCTTGTAAGCAACATAGGCAAGTAAGATTATGACCTTTTGCATCCTAGCAATTGATACAAAGGTTTCTCCATAATCAAAACCTTATTCCTGAGCATAGCCTTTGCAGACTAGCCTTCCTTTGTTTCTTACTATTTGACCGATTTCATCCATTTTGTTTCTAAACACCCATTTGGTGCCTATCACATTTTGTTCTTTGGTTTGGGCACTAGAGTCCAAGTTTCATTTTTCTCAATTTCTTCCAATTCCTCCTCCATGGCTTTGATCCAATCATCATCTTTTAGAGACTCCTTTGCTATTTTGAGCTCAATTTTGGAGAGAATACAAGCATTCTATCTAGCTCTTCCTCTATTCAATGCTCCTGCATCTTTGTCACCAAAGATATTTTCAGTGGAGTGATTGTTTTTGACATATCTTGCTAATATTAGTTCATTTGTTGGAGCTTCTTCTACCAATTGTGCAGGTTATACTTCACATGCTTCCTCATTTGCCACTACAACAAGATTCTCTTCAATAGGTTTGACCAGTACAATGTAATTGAATACTTGATAATCCTGTGGTTCACTCTTGCTATCATGTTCATTTTTCTTAGAGAACTCATCTACTCTGACATTGGCACTCTCCACAGTCTTACTGGTCCGTTTGTTTGACCACCAATATGCTTTACTCTTTGTGGAGTAACCTAAGAAGGTTCCTTCATCACTCTTGGGATCAAACTTTCTAGAGTACTCATCCCTCTTGCTATAGCACTTGCTTCCAAATACTTTGAAATAGCTCACATTGGGTGAGTATCCATACCATTATTCATAGGGAGTTTTATTTGCCCCTTTCTTCACCTATATCTGGTTCAAGGTATACACAATAGTTCTTACTACTTCTCTCTAGAAGATATGTGGAATATCATTTTGTATCATCAGAGTCCTCGCACAATCAATCAGAGTTCTATTCCTTCTTTCAACAACCCCATTTTGTTGAGGTGTTTTGGGTGTAGACATCTGTCTCATAATCCCCTGATCTTCACAGTTGTTCATGAACTCTTGAGAGGTGAACTCTCCTCCTGTATCTAATCTTAGACATTTCAAATTCTTACTGGTTCCTCTCTCTACATGAGCCTTGAAGATTTTAAACATGTAAAAGGCTTCAGATTTTTCTTTCAAGAATACAACCCACATCATTCTTGAGAAGTCATCTACAAACAACATGAAATACCAGTCTCCATAGAAACTCTTGGTCCTCATAGGACCACAAAAATTTGTATGAACTAAGTCCAGCACATTCTTGGATGAATAAGATTTTCTATTGTAAGTAGACCCGATTAACTTTCCTAGTTGGCATTCTTTACATATAGCATTTTCAAGTTTCATAATATTAGGCATACCTCTAATAGACTTCATTTTACTAAATTTAGCTATGCTATCAAAGTTAACATGACATAGTCTTTCATGCCACAACCAACGGTCTTCTACCTTTTCCATTAGACAACTACCTATGATGGTGTCTAGGTGAAATAGATTACCTCTAGATTGTTTACCGATAGCAATCAGACTTCCTAATTTGTCATTTATTTTGAATATTCCTTCATTGAACTCTAACCAGTAACCCTTATTGTTAAGTTGTCCAACACTAATCAGACTATATTTTAGCCCTTCTATCCAATAAACATCTTCAAATTTGGTTTTATCATTTATGGCTATCGATCCCTTACCTTTTACTGCACAAGGACCATCATTATCGAATCTCAACGTTCCTCCATTGCAGTCCTCCATGCTGAGGATTTTTTTTCTATCACCTATCATGTGGTGAGTACAACCACTATCAAATTACCTAGTCTCCACATAGGTTTGAACTAGAGATTAGCGTCATGTCACTTTCCTCTGTGTTATCTTCCTTTAACACTACAAATGCAATTCCATCTCCATCAGATCTTTTTGATTCTTCATCGGTAACTCCTTCTACAAGATATAACTCCTTCTTGCTATTGCCCTTGTAGCTTCTAAAATTATCATTCCTATCATTGTCAGGACATCTGGATGCAATATGACCTATTCTATTATAGGAGAAGAACTTCAAGAGAAGTTTACCTTTATACCTTCCTTTTCCTCTTGGTAGTCTTCTTGCCAATGGAGCTTCAATCTCATCTTGTTCTCATTCTTCAGATAACAAGTTGTCACTTTCATGAGAATGACCGGTTCTTGTAGTATAACTACTTCTGATTTCTTTTCTTCTCCTTGTTGGTGCATGCATCATGGAAGCTTTAAAGGCAACATCAATCTTTGGTACACTGTTATCATAGTTGCTCAACTCAAAGGGAGTCAACTTACCAATCAGTGAGTCAAGCGAAACATTAATTGTTCCCAAGAATTTGAGCTCTTGAATTTTAGAAACCCTTATGGCATATTGTGATAACAAGGTTCTCAAGATTTTTCTAACCACATCATCTTCTTCAAGCCTTCCTCCCACACTTTTTTATGGAGTTTACTACATCCTTTATTCTTTTACTATATTGTTCTATATTTTCTCCTGCTTGCATCCTCATCTCATCAAATTTTCCTCTCAAGTTGTCCACTTTAGCCTTTTGAACATGAGGATCTCCTACATAAATATTCTTTAGCTTATTCCACATCTGAAAGGCTATTTTTAAATCTTGAACCTTAGCATACTCATTATCACATAGAATGCTAGCAATCATATCCATAGTGGCAGTGTTGTCTTACCTTTCTTTGATCTGATTTTCAGTGAGAACCCTTGTAGGTTTATTGTACTCTATGATTACATGGTTCCTGTATTGTTCTCCTAGGGTTCTTAGATAGAGATTCATTCTACCACATCATAATGTGTAATTCTTCTTAGAGAACTTAGTACCCTCCTTTCGCATCATCTTGGATCTTCTCTTAAGATATTAAGCTTCTTCTAAATCTAAGGACCAAGGCTCTGATACCAATTATTAGTCCCAACCAGTGCTGAGCAGGGAGGGATGAATCAACACTTTCCCAGTTTTACAAAATTAAAACCTTTTAACTCAAGACTGCACTAGCTTAATATTCATCAATATAAACAGTTATTGCAGAATAACATGCATGTATGAAAAGATACACAGTAACACCAAGCTTTATCTTGTCGAAACCCAAATGGGAGAAAACCATGGTGTGAGTAGGAACTCACAAAATTTGCACTCTTCTGGAGTATGCCCGGTGAGGAGCCATCCCTGTTAGGAGATTTTAAAGACACTGTTAGGTGCCACCCAGTTAAGGGATTTTGTTTAAGGCCTCTTAGTACCTTTACCCTATTAGAGGTAGCCTTTTTAAAAGTCTTAGGATCATCAATTAAGATGACTCGATTAAGGGATTTTACAAAGGGACCTATTAAAGTCCCCCCAGTTAAGGGATTTTGAGTTACAATGGTTAGAAAGCAACAAGAATTTGATCTGCTGGAATAGCTACTAATAGCCTGATTAGTTCATAATGAAAATCATACTCTGTCTCCACTGGTTGTGTATGCTCTGCACTAAACCAGTCCTCTACTCATAGCCTCGCCTCTGCATTCTGTTGGTCTACTTCACACACACTCTGCTTTGCTAAATCATTTAGCACTTCCTCACTCTTCACTCTGCACTTTGGATCACCTCTCACAGGATTTGCACTTTGTAAATTTTACGATCAAGAATATTTTGAATGAACACAAAATAATTTATACATTCTTTGTCATCACCTTAGGTGTTTCCTTAATCAATGCAACATATTTTTTAGTAGATTTAGAATTCAAATCTTCCCACTCTTTCTCTACATGCCCTGCAACAATTTTGCCAATTGCTCAACCAATTTTTCCACTGCATCCCCCCAAAATAGTGACTTCTGGACCATGTTTAGTCTTTTAAATGCGAATCAAAAAATCTGCAAGTAATCATGATTTAACTGCATGATAACTGAAGTTGATGTCACCAACCTTTAGTTGGGAATTGCTACAAACTCACCAACTCACCTTTTTCCATTGCAACTATGTAACCGATTATTGCTCTGAGATTTACTGTGCCCACCTATATTCCTTCTGCTTCATCGGTGTACTGATATACTACTACGCTCTTCATTATCGATTCATCCTTTGATGCCCATTTGTAATGCTTCCATCAAGCCTCTTGTCTTGTTTGCCAATGAGGTTCTGATTTGCATACAACCTCAAGCCTTCTTGCCTAAGTTACCTTTTCTAACTTCATTATTATCAGAATGACCAACTTGAAGATCTGACCTCAACACCAATCTTCTTGAGTGACAGACCAGTTAGCTTAGTTTGTCTTCCCTTGAGTTGATTGAACCTTGATCATCTATCTCTTATGTTGCTTCTATGTTGTTTACAAGCCATCACCTCTACTACTAAGATACACCACTCCATCGGTTAGTGTTAGACATCAATGACAAATATTATCAAATATACCGGTTCTATGGATTAACCGGTTTTATCAATGCCAACAATCATTACATCATGTCTTTACTTGGTTTGGTAAGATAAAATCTTAGATTCATGAAGGAGTTGTGTGGTTTTGATGAAACATTCTTCTTGATCGAATAGACAGGTTAACAAAAGATGGTATCTCCTTACCCTATTTCAATTATAAGTAGGTGCTTTCTCAATGAATTTTTGTAGGATGGATCGATAATGAAATGTATGAGGTTGTAATGTGCCGCTAAATAACAATTTCCCTTGAATTGCTGAAAATATTTATTCTATGAATGATTATAGTTAAGAAATTATAGGAGATGAATTTGAATAGAACAATGTTGTAATAACCCACCACAATTAACTCAACAAAATTGACCATTCTTTTTTTTTTAATTTAATCATTGTGTTTGATTCAATCGCATACTCTAGGCATCCATCCATTTGGATTAGGCATTCATCCATCTGGGATGAGCATCTAACCATACGGGTTAGGCATTTGTCCATACGGGACATAAGATTTCATCTATCCAATATGGGATAGGCATCTACCCATTCGAGGTAGGCATCTATCCAATCGGGATAATAGGTGCTCTGGCCAAAGACTTAGACTCATCGGGACCATTCGGGTCTTGAGCCACTCACTAAGTACTACACTCTTCTAACAGAAGTGCACTGAGGTCACCATCTTTAGGAGTAATTAAATAACATAATACAAGCTTGAATTCTGCCTCAGAATTTGGCTTAAAGCCTTGGGAAGTCAAGCGAATCCATACGGGATTCCTTTTGAGTATGCATTGAATTACTTTTTCCATTTTAATTATCTTCAAATTATGATTCTATTCAATCCTTCTATACCAAGCCTAGACCCCACCCACGAACGTCTGAGTATGAGGGACAACTCCATCCCAAGACTGCCTACATACCCGCTTTGGCACAAGATTAAGGCGTAAAGTATGTAGTTATATTTTCTACTCTATGGTTTGATGTAAACTGATTAGTGGGTATGCAACCCTTTCTAGGGTCAATGTCCCAGACAGTTTCTCTGCAGTCGCTACCCATGAAGGTAGCGCTTAAGCAAAGGCTCAAGATGGCCTATTGCTTGTGGCCTAAAAACACTAGATCCTAATTCTTATTATAAGCGTCACCCTTGACCAATTGTCAATCAACAAAAAATCTTCGAGATTAAATCAATTTCATAAAAGCATTTCACTCAACATCCCTATAGGGGTTTACTATAGTTTAACTCAGCAGACCAAAGATCATTTTAGAATTATCTTATTAAATTATCGATCCACGGGGGATTACCCCCCCTTGGATTTTAACTTCCAAGTGTCCCTTATTACTCCCCAATGATTTATAGGGATGATGCCACAGACATCGTTGATGTAGCTTTATTAGGCGTTAATTGCAGTAGTTCAACACGACGACATTACCCATAAGCGTGACCCAGAGGCACTGTATATACCGAACGCTACTAGGTTTTGGTTTTCCAACTTTCTTTATTTAATTTTCTAACTTATGATAAACATCATGCTTGGAAAATAATTATGAATTGAACATGTATAATTAGACATTGCAAAGCTCAATTAATTGAAATAACTACTTGATGAATTACATGGAATAAAAACCATAACTAACATTATTTATTATTCAAAAACTTGAAGTATAACTTTGCATAATAATAACAATTAGGAAACTTGCATAATAATATTTAAACATGTAACTTGCATGGAGATGGAGACGCCAATAAATGTAATCATTGTAAGGAATTTGCATGAGGTGAATGTAGTGTAAGTTACATGCAAGAATATCACCTATAAAGTCACTAGTCCCAAAAATAGAATTTAGCTTCAAATCATATTGACGTGGATAAACTGCTAAGTGGATTTAAGAAGGTATACTTTAATTTACAATTTATAAATTTTCTAAAACTAATTATAAATCTAAAAGTTTACCTAAGTTTAAAATTTTTTATTAAACTAAATTTTATATTAAAAAAAATATTAACATTATACAAATTGCCACGAATTTAATTGAAATGGCATTTTTTTTTTTAAAAAGGATGAAATGGAGGGAATGGGAGTGGGACCCACGAGTCCCATTGTTGGCATATGGACACTCCAATGAGACATTGTGTGTGATTGAAGGTTTTGTCATTGATGGAAACCTTGCAATCCTATGGCACCAGCAAGACATTATACCGACAAAGCATCACACAGGAAACCTTGCAATCCTATGGCACCGGCAAGACATTATACCGACAAAGCATTACTCAAATAGAACAATGCACCGGCATCAACAAAATCAATCTACACCGGCACCGGCACAGAAGATGTACACCGGCACAAAAGATGTACACTGGCACAGAAGGAAATATGTATACCGGCACAGAGGCCGACAAGATTTTTGATATGTAATATTTTGTTTATCATTGTAAGCCGACTTGGCAAATTGTAAAATGACTCTTGTATATAAAAGAGATCATTTTAGGCATTTGTAATAATGGAGAGAATGAAAAAAATAAATTATAAGGCAGACCTAATGTGCGAATTGTAGGTCAAGGGTATATGTAAAGAACAGAGCAAGAACCAGTACTGAATCTGGCATTGAAGATGCTATTATAAACTAGTACAGAATATTGGATTTGTGTAAATCCTCATTGTAAGTCAGTGTGACTTCTTGTTGAGCAGTGAGCTCTAGGCAGTTGGCCTTCTTGCATGTGCAGGCCCCCATTGTAAGTAATATTCTCTTATTGGCCAATAAGTGAATATTGTGGGTCACAAATCCCACCAAGGTTTTTCCCACACTGGGTTTCCTCATTAAGCATCTTGTGTTATGGTGTTCTTTTCATGTGGATGCTTTTGATTTTGTTATTTGCATTAATTCTTGTATACTGGTATACTGTTACTTTATATTCTGCATATTCAGTTTTAAGAAAACTTCATTACCGATCAGATACTGATTCACCCCCCCCTCTCAGTATCTATGGGAACTTTAACAATTGGTATTAGAGCCTGGTCCTCTATTTTCAAAAGCCTAACAGCTTGAGGAAGATCTTGACATCGGTAAAGATGGAAAATCTGATGAAACAACTTGAAGGAGCTCTTACTGACTATGATGCGGAGAAGTTGAAAAATATCAAATTAGAAGATGATTTAAAAGCAGCTCAGGACATTATTCAGGCACTTCAAGAAAATCTTACTGTTACAAGAAACAAGAGAAGAGAACTTTGTGAAAAATTGCAAAATGAAAATGATGAAAAGGAATCATTAAATGATATGATGAGCAAATTGAAACAAGAGATCATGACAACAAAAAATGAAATGCAAGATATGACTATGAGATTTTGCAAAGAGATTGAGGATAGAAAGAGGAATGAAGAAGAATTGACCAGAAGACTAAGTGATGCAGCAAATGAGAACACAAGACTTAGCTATGAAAATGATATGTTGAAGACAGATCTGATGCATACTCAAAATGACTCAATGAGACAAAAAGAAATCTTGGAAAGGGAATTGGAAACTGCAAATCAACACAAAGAAAAATTCAAGAAAAGCTTAGAAGAACTTGGTACCTTATTGAAGTTTCAAAAACCCAAAGGTGACACTTTTGGAATTGGATTTGAAGTTGGAGAAAGATCCGGTACTGCAAATACCCAGGATCAAAGCAAACCGGTAAGACCCTCTAATACTTACAAATTCAATGGAAAATGCTTTATCTATAATAAATATGGTCATAAGGCAAATGAATGTAGATCTAGGAATTATCAGAACATCAATCCTCCCACCGGTCAATGCACCAAATGCAACAAAATTGGTCATAACTCTGAAAATTGCAGAATGAATGTAAGATGTTATGTTTGTGGAAGATTTGGTCATTTATCAAATAAATGCAGAACACAAACCGGCATAGGTTATGGGAAAGCTATTCAGAAAAATAATGTAACTTGCTATGCATGTAACAAAATTGGTCATATTGCAAAATTCTATAGAAGTAAAGGTACACCGGTAGATAACAAAAGTACTAGCTTGAAAGGTAAAGAAAAGGTTGAAGAGGTTAAGCAAGATTTTTCAAAGCAATGGATTAGAAAAGGTAATCTAAATATTGGGGTTACTCGTCCACTGGTAGAACCAAAAAATGCTTCACCGGCAAGACAATATGATGCTCCACCAGCAGGACAAAGTAGTGCTCCACTAGCAGGATGTTCTTCATCAAATTGAAGAAAATTATCTTGAGGGTTTGGCAATTTAATGACACGTGCTATTATTCCCTCGGTTAGAGAAAAGGAGTTGAAAATCCTTCATTACCGAAAAATAAAGTTGAGTTAATACATTACTGGCAAACAATTAATGTGGTAGGTGGTAGAAAAGACTTTATAAATTAAGTTTTTGGCTCCATTTCATTTCACCGTGAATTCAAAACCTTTAGAGAGAGCAAAGATTTCTGAGCTAAGGCATTCCGAGCAAAGAGGCAAAGAATTTCAGCAATCAATCCATCCAAAGGCAGAAAAAGGTATTTATCATCATGGCATCCTCCTCTACACCTGAATTCATAGCAAACCTTACAGTAGTCGAGGTTATAAAATGACCTAGGCCCATGTTTGAGCTAGTTCCTGAGGTAGCTAAGAAAGATGACAACACAAGTGCTTTTTCCCAAATTCCAAAGGGTGTTGTTTATACAGAAGACCCTAGAATGTACATTCATTGCAACATAGAGGAATTGGGTGATAAAGAAATCAAAGACATGTACAAATCTGTTATATGTGACAATGCCAGAAATGTGAAACCTGAACACAAAATTGTTGAAACCCTAGGATTCACTGAAATCCTCTGCATTCCTGAATTTCCCAAGGAAGTGGTTAGGATAGTTCTCAGGAGGGTACATGGCTCATTCTTTTAGCTTGACTCAACGCATAAAATTACAAAGGTAGTTGTCAAAGCAGTAACAGGGTTACCTTCCACCGGTACTAGACCCGACAAAACCAAGAAGGTCTCTAATGACCTAGTAATGAAACTAACTGGTGCAACATCCGACAAAAGATCATTGAGGGTTAATGATGTAACCGATACAAATGTGAGATTCATTAGCATGATTCTAGGTTACAAAGCAACTCATGCAAATAGGCTTAATTTTGTTTCTAGTTTATGCATAAAAAGTGCTTATGACATGGTTAAGAACAATGTAAAAATTGACATATGTGAATGGTTAAAAGATGAGTTAATTGATAACTTAGCAAAAATCAATAAGGATAAGAAAGGAACCTTTAGATTTGGGAATTTGCTTGTATGCTTAATGCTACATATAACCAAACAGGCTTCCAGTATAGGCAACAAGGATTTTGAATTTGACATACCGGTAGGAAAATAATTGTCTGACTTATTCAACAACATGGGTGAAAACAGAGAAAAGAATATCCATGAATATTTTCAAGCACTGAAGGTCAAAATGAATAAGAGGATCAGACTATCACAGGAAATTGTCAACAAATACAAGGATGACATTTGTTTTGTAATCAAAAAGGATGAGATCTGGATGGAAGCAGTCATCCCAAGAACAATCTGGGTTACAGAAATGGGGTATGAAGCAGATGACCACATAGTGGAAACTTATGCCAAAGCACTTCTGGAAGCCCCCCATGAACCAAAGGAAGAAGTATTTGGTAGTGCTGAGCACATTGAAAGTCAAATTCAATCCAAAAAGAGAGTAAATAAACTTGAGGCATCTATGAGGAAAGGAAGCAGGCAAGCAAAAGCCTTAAAAGATGATGTACTAAAGAAAATCGGCATAACAGAAGAAGAGTTGGCAGCCCAACAGCCTGAAACTCATCTATCACCGGTAGATACCTCCTCAAAAGGAGATATGCCAACAACTTTCAAAAGAGTTGTTAGGAAAAGAGACCCCTCACCGGTATCCACTCATTCACCTAGAAGGACAAGACAGAAGCAACAAGCTGTAAGGTCTCCAGTCAAGAAAGCCACACCTAAGAAAAAGCTGACCCCCAAAAGGAAGAATAAACTTGGCCCCTTTTGACATATTATTGGATGAAATCACAGGGGAAGGAAAATTGAAAAACATAGGGAAAATCTATGACACCCTATCAGAAGATGAGAAAGGACAAATTGAGGAAAGTGTTATACTACACATGGACATGTATAAAAAGTTTTTGATGCAAGTCCTAAATGAAATTCTTGATGAATTATATAAAAGAATTGAGGCCAGAAGGCAAGGAATAATTGAGTTGGATAAGAAAATAAAAATAGAAAAATTACTTGCAGTATACCCAACCAACTCACCTAAGGAAATTGATGATTTGATAGCTCAGGCCAACCGGACAGTCTTTTCCACTGCACATCGGCAAATATCATTAATGGCAGGTAGAGTCACTGAAGTTTCAACTAAAACAGAAGATGGTTGGGATAGATTCTTGGTTGAAAAAGAAAAACAAGAAGAATATATGAATCCCAAGCCCATTCTGGTATATCAAAAGGACAAAGGGAAAGGTAAAGTTGGTGGACCGCCAAGTATCAAGATTAGAGACAACTTACCCCCACCTCCTTTAAATACTCCACTGGTAAAAACAACTACAGAAGATCAACTGGTAGCTGAGAGCATGGACACAGAGGATAACAATCCTAATCCTGAAGTCCTATATATTGTGAATGTTGATACTCAAAAAATCAACATAGTGGTAGATAAGGATACCACAGATAAATCTGATAATAAAGAGCAACCGACAATAGGAAACCAAGAGCAACCGGCAATAGGAAACCAAGAGCAACCGACAGCAGATTCAGAGAAAAAGAAGGAATCTGGAACACAATCAGAGCAACCAACAGAGCTAAAAGCTCCAGAACTGATGCCACCGGTAAGAAATGATGCAAGAAAAACTGTGGAGACACAAACATACCTACCAGAGGTCAATAACAGCATGGTCTCTTCCACTGGCACTCAGTTTACTGGGTCATCATCAAATGTAACTGAGGTATTGCTCGATTCTATCAAGAAAATAACCAATTATAGCTCACAAGCCTATAAAGCAATAGATGATTCAATTCCAGTTTTGAAATTAATAGCTCCAAATTGTAATATAGCCAACAAAGATTCTTTAGGCCAGTTGGATACACTTTGTAAATATATTTCTGGAAATTTTGAGCAAACAAAGGTAGAAACTGTAAAGGAAAGTGTAGAAAAAGAGAAACAAAAATTCTTTGAGGAAGCAATAAAGAAGTGTAACAGGGAATTTGACACACTTCTACCGGAATTGTGCAATTTATTGATAGAATACAAAACTTTGTATAAAGACACCTGTAAGATAAACTTTTTGACCACGGATGTAGATAAAAATATGAGCAAGGTACAGGAAGAGATCAATAAACTTGCTGATAATTTTGTTAACTCACCTAATACATTATTAGTTTTTGAGGAAAAGATAACAAATTTTGAGGAAGAATTGCTCAAATTAGAAAAAGAAAAAGAGAAAATAATAAACAAGGCAAAAATTTTGAGATCTAAACTAAGTCCAAGATTGGACTATTTCGCATCTCTGCGTAAGGAAATCTCAGAGGAACTAAAACAGGGTAGCAAAACACTAGCAGAGCACTTGCAGCATCTCACTGGTACAGTACACAGAACTGAGATAGCAATAAAGGAGAGCAAGAAGTTTATGGATGGTATAAACTTAATTTTGGGAGATATTCTTTAGATAATAACTACCCAAATACAAGGTTGAGGTCATGTATTGATACAACTACAAATCTACTAACCTTTGTCATTGATGCCAAAGGGGGAGTAGTAGATGAGAAAATTCAAAACATAGGGATCACATGGTCAGGGGGAGCCCTCATATTTTTGGTAACATTTTTTTTGGTATACACATTTTTGGATATCTTTTTGAAATTTCTCATGAGTGTTGCCATCAATTCCAAAGGGGGAGATTGTTGGCATATGGACACTCCAATGAGACATTGTGTGTGATTGAAGGTTTTTTCATTGATGGCAACCTTGCAATCCTATGGCACCGGCAAGACATTATACCGGCAAAGCATCACACAGGCAACCTTGCAATCCTATGGCACCAACAAGACATTATACTGACAAAGCATTACTCAAACAAAACAATGCACCGGCATCAACAAAATCAATCTACACCGGCACCAGCACAGAAGATGTACACTGGCACAGAAGGAAATATGTATATCGGCACAAAGGCCAACAGGATTTTTGATATGTAATATTTTGTTTATCATTGTAAGCCGACTTGGCAAATTGTAAAATGACTCTTGTATATAAAAGAGATCATTGTAGGCATTTATAATAATGGAGAGAATAAAAAAAATAAATTATAAGGCAGACCTAATGTGTGAATTATAGGTCAAGGGTATATGTAAAGAACAGAGCAAGAACCAGTACTGAATTTGGTATTGAAGATTCTATTATAAACCAGTACAGAATATTGGATTTGTGTAAATCCTCATTGTAAGTCAGTGTGACTTCTTGTTGAGCAGTGAGCTCTAGGCAGTTGGCCTTCCTGCATGTGCAGGCCCCCATTGCAAGTAATATTCTCTTATTGGCTAGTAAGTGAATATTGTAGGTCACAAATCCCACTGAGGTTTTTCCCACACCGGGTTTCCTCGTTAAACATCTTGTGTTATGGTGTTCTTTTCATGTGGATGCTTTTGATTTTGTTATTTGCATTAATTCTTGTATACCGGTATACTGTTACTTTATATTCTGCATATTCAGTTTTAAGAAAACTTCATTACTGGGCAGATACTGATTCACCCCCCCCTCTCAGTATCTGTGGGAACCCTAACACCCATAACCACTGCGGGTACTGCAGAAGCAGGCCTGTAGTGGTGAGGGGACCCCGTGGTCCCCTCCACTACCCTGCGACCACTGTCATGACAGTGACCACAGGGGAAGTGGAGGGTACCACTTCCTCGACGGTTACTAAACCGCCTCCACTAGTCTGCGCGCTGCCCGACACTCATAATTCTGAACAACGTGATTAAATTTAAAATTACTTGCAACATTAAAAATTATTTTCATTGGGATAAATTAATATATATATGTATAGAAAAAATATATATATATATATTTATATATATATATGTATATGGTTACATTCCCAGATTATTAAATTTCATAAAAGAAGAGTAAATAAATAGGTATGTGTATATATAAGAGAATATTAACTTAAGAGAGAATAACAAATTAATCCCAGGGACGAAAACATAACAGAGAAATAAAATAACCAGAGAAGTAATTTACTCCAATGATGCACAAATTATCAAAGTAGGTAGATGTTTATACTGAGAAATACAAAGCTCACATAGAGGGATTTATATTCTATTTATCAACTAATATCCAGAGAGGGGGATTTATTTCTTCATTCACAGAGAGATGGAAAGATTTATTTATTCATTCATAGAGAGATTTATCTATTCATTCTCGGAGAAAGACTTATTTATTCATTCACAGAGAGATTTATTTCTTCACACGGAGAGATTTATTCACAGAGAAAGATTTATTTATTCAAAGAGAGAGAGAGAGAGATTTATTTATTTTTATATTCAATATCATCTCTAGATTTCAAGTGAAAACAAAAAAGAAAAAAATCTGATTTTCTACCTTTTAAATAGATTAAATAAAATATGCATATGTATTGTTGAAGAGGAAGAATTATATCACTGCATTTCTTTAAGGAAAACAAAATAGATTTTCTTCCTATCTAGCAAATAAAAAAAAGATTTCTTTCAGAAACTATATTCAACTAAGGAATCTAGAAACTATATATATATATTTTGATAAATACAAATTCCTCATATGTCAAAAGGAGAGAACCTGGTTTACTGAAGCTTGATGTTGAATCCTCTAGCTATCCTTTGATCCTTCCTTGCAACTTGAGAGAGATCCTTCAAACAACAACTTAAAAATAATCCTGCAACAGAAAAGGAGACTACCAAAGAAAAATCTGGGAATTTCTTTTCTAAACATAATCAACTCCCTTCTTTGAAACTTGCATACAATTTTATAAGAAAAATCCCTCCATTCCACTATCTAGAAAATTTAATTAAAAGGAGATTGTTTTCCAATATTGGACTTCATGCAAATTGATTAAACTTAGTGGGGGAGTTACATGCAAGGTGGTGGAGAATCATCTAGAAGCTTCTTATTCTTCCTACAACATGTGCCATAATTGGGAGTGGAAAATAAATAAATAAAAATAATTCCTTTTGAATTATATTCTCCAGGTATGTGTGCGTGTGTTCATTTTATTCTTTTATAATATTTATTCAATCATTTTAAGTAGTTTAACCAAAATGTAATAGAATTGTATTTTAAATCCAAAAGTGATAGAGGAGGGTTGTGACATCCTCCCCCCCTTAACTTGTGCATCATCTCGATGCACTTATTGAACACATCCAAAAGAGTCTATAATTCATGATTAGCTTAAAACAAAAAAGGAAACAATTGTTGCATTTCCTTAGTATCCTCCCACGTGACATTCCTTTCATCATACTGATTCCATTGTACTTTGTATTGATCAACCTCTCTGTTGCGCAATTGGAACTGGCACCTCTCCAAGATTTTGAATGGCTCTATCATTATTCCTCCCATTTCCTGGACCTGTAAAGCATCCCAATTCAAAATGTGTTTCTCATCAAGTACATACTTTTTAAGAAGAGATACATGGAAGACATCATGGATTCGACTCAACTAGGGAGGTAAGGCCAACTGGTATGCAACTGGATTAATCCTTCCCAATATTTCAAAAGGCCCAACATAACGAGGTGCAAGCTTGGTCTTTTTCCCAAACCTTATGGAACTCTTGTGTGGCCTAACTCTTAGGAAGACTTTCTCTCCCACCTCAAACTCCCTTGGTGTCCTGTTTTTGTTTGCATAACTTTTCTGCCTATTTGAGGCTTCCTTCAATCTTTGCATAATTTCCTTAGTTTTCCTTTCCATCTCCTTCAACGTATCCGGTCCAATAATTATTCTATCTTCAAGACTATCCCAACTCAAAGGTGTTTGACATGGCCTACCATACAATGCTTCGAAAGGTGTCATTCCCAAAGATGTTTGATATGTATTATTGTAAAAAAATTCTACTAGAGGTAGGTACTCTTCCCATTTCCTCTGTTGGTCCATGCAGTACATGTGAAGTAGGTCTTCCATAATTTGATTTGTCCTTTCTGTTTGACCATCGGTTTTAGGATGGTATGCAATGCTAAAATTTAGTTGAGTTCCCAGAGCTGACTGAAGAGTTGTCCAAAACCGTGAAGTGAATCTAGCATCTCTATCTGATATGATTTTCTCTGATATTCCATGCAACCTAAATATTTCCTTAACAAAATGCCTAGCCAAGGTAGGTGCATCATCTGTCAGGTTCCCTGGTATAAAGTGTGCCACCTTAGTGAGTTTGTCAATTACCACCATTATTGTATCATGTCTAGAAGGTGACATGGGCAACCCTTGCACGAAATGCATGCTAATAACTTGCCACTTGTGTTGAGGTACATCATGTAATTGTAACAATCCAGCTGGATGTCTATGTTCTACCTTTACTCTTTGACACTCCAAACATTTAGCCACATACTTGACAATGTCATTCTTCATCCCTTGCCAAAAGTATAACTTATTTAGATCTACATAAAGTTTGTTAACTCTTGGGTGCCCTGAATAAGGGGCATTGTGAGCCTCTGACAAGACTACTTCCCTTAAGTTCCCTGAATTAGGAATATAGATTCTATTATTGAATCTGAGCAATCCATCTTTGTCTAGTGTATACCCTTCAATATTAGGATCGGTTGGATCGTGTTCTAATGTCAATTTGACTTGCTCACACCATGGGTCATGTTCTTGCTCATCCATTACTTGCCTTTTGAAAGAAGTTTTGAAAGTTGCTATAGTCATCAAGTGTCTCCTCCTACTTAAGGCAGCTGCCACTCTATTTTCCTTCCCCTTAATATATTCAATTTCGAAATCATATTCACTTAGAAATTCTAACCACCTTCTTTGTCTGGCATTTAAGTGGGGTTGGGTAAAGATGTACTTTAGTCCTTGGTTATCTGACTTTAACTCAAAGGGCTTCCCTAGCAAGAAGTGTCTCCATTTCTATAGGGCATGAACAATTGCTGCTAACTCTAAGTCATGGGGTGCATAATTAATTTCATGAGTCTTTAGCTTTTTGGATTGGTAAGCTACTATCCCTTCATCTTGGACAATTAATCCTCCTAAACCTTCAATAGAAGCATCAGTTATGACTGTGAAGTGTCCATTCAGATTTGGTACTTTTAGAATGGGTGTTGAAGTTAGTTTTCCCTTCAAGATATGGAATGCCTTATCACTTTGTTTTGTCCACACAAACCTTTTACCCTTCCTCTGTAATGAGGTGATGCAGTTTGCTATCTTAGAGAATCCTTCCACAAACCTCCTATAGTAACCTGCTAGCCCCATAAAGCTTCTTACCTCTGAAATGTTCTTAGGAATCAGCCATTCTACTATTGCCCTTATCTTATCTGGATCAAGTGTTGTTCCTTCCTTTGATATTATATGCCAAAGGTAGTGAATCTTTTCCTTGAAGAAGGCACATTTTGACAATTTCCCATATAACTTATGTTCTCTCAACCTTTGAAAAACAATTTGTAGGTGTACTAAATGTTCCTCCTCATTCCTAGAGTAAATTAATATGTCATCCAGAAATACCAAAATAAATTTATCCAAGTATTCATGGAGTACACTATTCATTAGGTTCATAAATGCAGCTGGGGCATTGGTTACACCAAAAGGAACTATTGTGAATTCATAATGCCCATATCTAGTCCTGAAAGCTATCTTCAGAATGTCTTCCTCCTTAATTCTGAGTTGATGGTACCCTGACCGAAGGTCTATCTTTGAGAAAACTGCTGCTCCTTTCAATTGGTCAAAAAGATCCTCTATGCAAGGTAAGGGATACCTATTCTTTATGGTGACCTTGTTCAACATCCTATATTCGATGCATAGTCTTAAGATTCCATCCTTCTTCTTAACAAATAAGACTGGCGCTCCCCATGGTGATACACTTGGCCTTATTAATCCCTTAGCTAAGAGTTCCTCTAATTGTATTTTGAGCTCTTGTAATTCAGTTGTGTTCATTCGGTAAGGTGCCTTTGATACTGGTTCAACTCCTGGTAGTACTTCGATAGAAAAGTCAGACTTCCTTTTAGGAGGTAAGCTGGGTAACTCTTCTGGAAATACATCCTTGAATTCCTTTAAGAAGGGGGTATTTTCAAAGGTTGGGGTATTTTCCTCTTTTCCTTCATCAATTTCAACCATATAGATTAGGCCTCCTCTTCTTCTTTCCTTCTTTAATTGCATGGTTGATATGGTTTCTATAATAATGGGTTTAAATTTTCCTTGGATTTTGACCTTTTTCCCCCCATCATCCAAACATTCAACAACTTTGTTATAGCAATCTACATTAGCTTGATGGTTTGTTAACCAACTCATTCCAATAATTACATCATATAATCCTAGGGGTGTCACATAGAGATCCACCCTTGTTTCAAACTCAGAAAATTGTACCCTTTCCTTTGGCAAACACTTAGTTACTTCCCTAGTTGCCTTATCCCCATATTGAACCGTCCATGATGACTCCATTTGATTAACTTTTAATGCATATTTTCTTACTAATTCAAGTGAGATGAAACATTCAGATGACCCAGTGTCAATTAGAATTGAAATTGGTTGTTTCACTAAAATCTCTTAATTCAAAATACTTTTTTAATTTCATTTAACCAATTCTCAGCTCCTTCACTAATTTGCCTCCCATCAAACTTAGGAGGGGTGATTTTCTTTAGATCCTTGGAGAGTTCCAATATGTTATTTTCTTTTCTGTTACTCATCATATTCCCTTGATTGCTACCAGGGTTTCCATTTTCAGTACCACTTCGATTTTCAAAGTCATTCTGCCTTGCCCTAAGGTCCTACATTGATTGTTCCAAGAAGTTTATTTTATCTCTTTGTTCGGTTAGACGGTTGATTATAGCCTCAACCCCATCTTCATTATTTCCTGGGTTATGTTGATCCCCTTCATGGTCTTCCTCATGGTTTTCTTCATGTTTTCCTCATGGTTTTCTTCCCTTTGACTCCTAGTGGTAGTACGTCTTCCATTACCCCTTCCTCTTCCTCTAGCCATTCTAGGTTTTTACCTAAAAGTTAAATTATGTAGTTAGTTCTTGGTTTAGGATTTTAAAATTTAATTTCTACCATTGCAAAACATTCCCTTAGTTGTGTAAATTGAAGTGAGCACAAGGCCTGGATTTGAAACTTGGCTCTGATACCACATGTAATAACCCACCATAATTAACTCAACAAAATGGACCATTCTTTTTTTTTTTTGGGTTTAATTTAATCATTGTGTTTGATTCAATCGCATACTCTGGGCATCCATCCATTTGGATTAGGCATTCATCCATTTGGGATGAGCATCTAACCATATGGGTTAGGCATTTGTCCATATGGGACATAAGATTTCATCTATCCAATAAGGGATAGGCATCTACCCATACAGGGTAGCCATCCATCCAATTGGGATAGGAAGTGCTCTGGCCAAAGACTTAGACTCATCAGGACCATTCGGGTCCTGAGCCACTCACTAAGTACGACACTCTTCTAGGAGAAGTGCACCGCGGTCACTGTCCTTAGGAGTAATTAAATAACATAATACAAGCTTGAATTCCGCATCGGAATTTGGTTTAAAGCCTTGGGAAGTCAAGTGAATCCATACGGGATTCCTTCAAAGTATGCATTGAATTACTTTTTCCATTTTAATTATCTTCAAATTATGATTATATTCAATCCTTCTATACCAAGCCTAGACCCCACCCACGAATGCTTGAGTACGAGGGACAACTCCATCCCAAGACTACCTACATACCCGCTTCGGCACGGGATCAAAGCATAAAGTATGTAGTTCTATTTTCTACTCTATGGTTTGATGTAAACTGATTAGTGGGTATGCAACCCTTTCTAGGGTCAGTGTCCCAGATAGTTTCTCTGCGGTTGCTACCCACAGAGGTAGCACTTAAGCAAAGGCTTAAGATGGCCTATTGCTTGTGGCCTAAAAACACTAGATCCTAATTCTTATCATAAGCGTCACCCTTGACCAATTGTCAATCAACAACACATATTCGAGATTAAATCAATTTCATAAAAGCATTTCACTCAACATCCCTATAGGCATTTACTATAGTTTAACTCAGCGGATCAAAGATCGTTTTAGAATTATCTTATTAGATTATTGGTCCACGGGGGATTACCTGCCCCTTGGATTTTAACTTCCAAGTGTCCCTTATTACTCCCTGAGGATTTATAGGGACGATGCCACAGACATCGTTGATCTAGCTTTATTAGGCGTTAAGTGCAGTAGTTCAACAAGACGACATTACCTGTAAGCATGACCCAGAGGCATTGTATATACCGAATGCTACTAGGTTTTGGTTTTCCAACTTCCTTTATTTAATTTTCTAAATTATGATAAACATCATGCTTGGAAAATAACTATGAATTGAACGCGTATAATTAGACATTGCAAAGCTCAATTAATTGAAATAACTACTTGATGAATTACATGGAATAAAAACCATAACTAACATTATTTATTATTCAAAACTTGAAGTATAACTTTGCATAATAATAACAATTGGGAAACTTGCATAATAATATTTAAACGTGTAACTTACTTGGAGATGGAGACGCCAATAAATTTAATCAATGTAAGGAATTTGCATGAGGCGAAGGTAGTGTAAGTTACATGCAAGAATATCGCCTATAAAGTCACTAGTCCCAAAAATAGAATTTAGCTTCAAATCATATTGACTTGGATAAATTGCTAAGTGGATTTAAGAAGGTATAATTTAATTTACAATTTATAAATTTTCTAAAACTAATTATAAATCTAAAAATTTACCTATTTCAAATTCTTTATTAAACTAAAATTTATATAAAAAAAATATTAACATTATACTAATTGCCACGAATTTAATTGAAATGGCATTTTTTTTTAAAAAGGATGAAATGGAGGGAATGGGAGTGGGACCCACAGGTCCCATCACCACTACGGGTACTACGGAAGTAGGCCCACAGTGGTGAGGGGACCCTGTGGTCCCCTCCACTACCCTGCGGCCACTGTCGTGACAGTGACCATAGGGGAAGTGGAGGGTACCACTTCCTTGGCGGTTACTAAACCGCCTCCACTAGTCTACACGTTGCCCGACACTCATAATTCCAAACGACGTGATTAAATTTAAAATTATTTTCATTGGGATAAATTAATATATATATTTATAGAAATTTAATAATCTGGGAATGTAACCATATATATATATACATATATATACATATATATATACATATATATATATATGTATATATGTATGTATATATGTATATATATGTATATATATGTATATATATATATATATGGTTACATTCCTAGATTATTAAATTTCATAAACAGGTATGTGTATATATAAGATAATATTAATGTAAGAGAGAATAACAAATTAATCCCAGGGACGAAAACAGAACAAAGAAATAAAATAACCAGAGAAGTAATTTACTCCAGCGATGCACAGATTATCAAAGAAGTAGGTAGATGTTTATACTGAGAAATACAAAGCTCACACAGAGGGATTTATATTCTATTTCTCAACTAATATCCAGAGAGGTGGATTTATTTCTTCATTCACAGAGAGATTTATCTATTCATTCTCCGAGAAAGATTTATTTATTCATTCACAGAGATATTTATTTCTTCACACAGAGAGATTTATTCACATAGAAAGATTTATTTATTCAGAGAGAGAGAGAGAGAGAGAGAGAGATTTAATTTTATATTCAATATCATCTCTAGTTTTCAAGAGAAAACAAAAAAGCAAAAAATCTGATTTTCTACTTGTTAAATAGATTAAATAAAATCTGCATATGTATTTCAAAAGAGGAAGAATTATATTACTACATTTCTTTAAGGAAAACAAAATAGATTTTCTTCCTATCTAGCAAATAAAAAAAAGATTTCTTTCAAAAACTATATTCAACTAAGGAATCTAGAAACTATATATATTTTTTGATAAATACAAATTCCTCATATGTCAAAAGGAGAGAACCTAGTTTACTAAAGCTTGATGTTGAATCCTCTAGCTATCTTTTGATCCTTCCTTGCAACTTGAGAGAGATCCTTCAAACAACAACTTAAAAAAAATCCTGCAACAAAAAAAGAGACTACCAAAGAAAAACCTGGGAATTTCTTTTCAAAACATAATCAACTCCCTTCTTTGAAACGTGCATACAATTTTATAAGAAAAATCCCTCCATTCCACCATCTAGAAAATTTAATTAAAAAGGAGATTCTTTTCCAATATTGGACTTCATGCAAATTGATTAAACTTAGTGGGGGAGTTACATGCAAGGTGGTGGAGAATCCTCTAGAAGCTTCTTATTCTTCCTACAACATGTGCCATAATTGCGAGTGGAAAATTAATAAATAAAAATAATGCCTTTTGAATTATATTCTCCAAGTATGTGTGTGTGTGTTCATTTTATTCTTTATAACATTTATTCAATCATTTTAAGTAGTTTAACCAAAATGTAATAGAATTGTATTTTAAATCTAAAAGTGATAGAGGAGGGTTGTGACAGATGTATGTACATGAATTTGTGTGATATTAGATGAAAAAGGAAAATTAAGTTTTTGCAAGTAGGTCTATGATATCCATTTTCATGCTTAATATAGATGGCTAATAGTAAATTAGGAAATTATTATAGGTAATAGGTGTGGATGTGATTGAAATCTGATATCAAATTTTGTTGACAATAAAGTAATGAGGTCTATTTCTTATAAGTGATTTTCTTGTGTGATTATATGAATTACTAAAATTTTTAATGACATCATGGAGGATATTCTAATCATCTATATGCTACTTATTGTGCATTGAGGAAAATAGTATATGTTACGATATGTCATCAAGCGAATAACTAAGGTTCTAATATCTATTTTCATTATAACATGGTAAATGTGATCATTTTATAGAGAGGATATCTAAAATATAAATTGTGATATGATTGTATTCCCTGTCTATGTATGAGACACTTTATCTCTTCTAGCATAAGTCTTCTTTCACAAGGATAATTGCCTAGACTTTCATAAAAAATTGTATTACATTAAATTGACAAAAGGAATATAGATATATAAACAAACTTATGGTTTTAAATGTTTGGTATGCACTCTCTAACACATTTAGGGAAGTATACCCTTGGGTGTTGTGTAGCGGTTACTCCCTTTGGTGTGGTTCTGATATTGGTTACCTCATGATGTAGATTTGGATAAGTTGCTTGTATTGCCTTGAGTTATTTTATGATTTGTATGAAGTATCATTGGAGTTAATTTGATTTTTGGATTTATAAATTCTTCTTTCATCTATTTTGTTCTTTATGGTTGCACTTGTCACACTTCATTTCTTGTTGATTTCACCAACCATCTTTCAAGATTTAATGTTGAATTTGATGATCTTTTCTTTTTGAACTTTCTCTTTTTGTTGTTGTTGTTTATAGTGGTCATTCTAAATGTTGAGTATTGTGGGCCCTCATTTGTGTTAAGTGTAGTCTCTACCATGTTCACTTTGAACCTCTGATAGTGTGTGCAAGGGAGGACACCGTGGAAAAGTGCGTTAGACTTAGTGAACAATTAGATAATGTTGATATTAGTTGAGTACATGAAAAATGTTCATAGGATGAAATGTACTGGTAACTTTCTAGATTATATGAAATATTAGGTATAAGTGCATTTGGATTTGAGAAGTTTGTAATATATGAAATAGTTAAGTGTAAATGAACTACAGATTTCTTGTCCTCAATGAGTGCCTATGTATGTTTCATGTAAAACTAATTAATAAGAAATCCTTTGAATGATTTACTGAATGAAGGATGCTTGAATGTTTGTATCATGCAGTGAGATTTACTCATTTATCTTAGTTAAGATGGTGTTAGGCTTCATATTTTCTCTTGTGTGTATGGGTTATAGATTTCTAGAAATTGTGTGATATCTTGATTATATTTGACTTGAGAAAGCTTATTTCTAAAAAAAATTCCCCTCATATGGATGTATGACTTAACTTCCTCAATAAGAAAGGGGAAAGTTTATGTGAAAAATATTGAGTAAAGAGTATATTTGTCTTCTTATTAGTGTACATGCATATGTTTAAGGAGTGTTGTCATGCTTGAAAAGTGTGGATTACAGTTATTTGTGTTTTTGGATGTTAGCTCAGTGACCAGATTTATGGATTTGCCTTGCAAAAGTGGTCAAATGACATTCTCTTAAAGATATATTATGGATCTTGTATGCTCATTGTAGCTAGTAAGAGAATTGTATCTTGTTCTATCTCTTGTGTAATGCATTAATTTAAATATTTGAATCATACAAAGGGAACTTTTGTTGTTATTATTTTACCTTGAGATTGGGAAAATATTTGAACTAAGATGTTTTAATGATTGATGAATCCTTTAGTGATAAGATTCTAAGGTATATTGTTTCTAATTTTTCTATAGGAAAGATAAAATTTGATTGTGTACAAAAGAAGTTTTGGACTTATGTGCATGTGTCTTTACCCTAAGCTTTGTAGCTTCCAGGAGTAAGTCAACTTTTAGGGGATGAGTATGTATTGCCCTCCCCAATTCATCATTTATGAGAGGATGTGGTAAATATATTTGAACTTATTCATGCTCTTGATGCCTCTTGTTTCATTCTTTATATTGACATTCTCTTTGACACTAGTGGGTTCATTATGATTTATTCAGATGGTGTTATATTATGGACTATCATGATGATTAGACTTGCATTTGGTAATCTATATGCACTCATTATTCATGTGTGGATTATATTGCTCATGAGGATATGATGGCATCTTACTAGTGCTAACCCCACTTCATGATTATATTGGATGAGTAGATGTTATGGTTTTCATGATTATTTGTTGATGTATTTGTGATATAAATGATGTCATATCACTCATTACATGCATGATATGATGTTGTGAGTATCTTCCCTTACCTGGTTATTTATGATATATGCAATTGCACATGTTTTCTTATGGTTATTGGTGGTTTTAGGGTTGCAGGTACTAGACATCAACTCCACTTAGTCTCACAAGTCTGAGCGTGTCTTAATCCCAATGGCAAGTTGATCGGAGATGACATGAGTTCCTTCTACACACTCTAGGCTTAAGTTGATACCCTTGTTGGTTAGTATCATGGTGTATGATGTCTGGTTAGTGTCATGTGGTATGTTGTTCAACCCTATGTCAAGTTGCCTTGTGAGTTGTGATTATTCATTAATTGATAATTAATTGATTCATACAATTTATTAAAGTTAAAATTAAATTATTGGATGGCATTAATACTTAATATTAATGTGTGAATTATTATTAGTAGGGATTTGTTATTTATTAATGTTTATTTTGGATTTGTTTTTAATTGATGATTTAATATAATTATTATTTATGGTCTAATATTTATTTGAATATTTATTATTCGAGCTTTTGATTTATTGGATTTATTATTTATTTATTTATTGTTAAATTATTAGTTGAGTATTTATGCTTATCCATACATTTATTTATTTATTATCTATTTTGTTGATTTGTCTATTATTTATCTATTTATTTGCTTTATTACTTATTTATTATTGATTTATCTATTTACCTACCCCTTGTTATGATTGGCCCTTTTGGGAGTGGTGTTGTAAGGTATTATTATTTAATTATTTGTTTATTTATTTATATAATTTTATGGTATAAAATTTATTGGGCCTTTTATTTATTTGTTTTATCTATTAACCCTTTCTATTTTATTTAATAGTTAATGGGTTTATTTATTAAATGCCTCTTTTACTATTCTTGGTTCAAACTCAAATATCAAACATGTGTTCTGTCTCAGTTTGTTCCTTGTCATCACTGGATCAACCTTATCTCCTATAATCTGACTTGGTGCATAATGTCTTCTAACATACTTGGCTAATACAGGCTCGGTAGGCTCTGTATGATCTTCTTCATCACTCGGTAACTGGATATTTTCTTCATTTTCTTCAACAGTTTTCTTGGTAGGACTTCTTGGTTGCACATAGACAAATTCATCATAGTCTTCTGGTTCTTTGGAATTTCCTTCATCATTTCTTTCTACAAATTCATCAATTTTCACATTTGCACTTTCTACTATTTTGTTAGATGATTTGATCAGACATTTAAATGCTTTGCTTCTAGAAGAATAACCTAGAAATGTTCCTTCTTCACTTTTCTGATCAAACTTGCCATTTCTATCATCTTTATGAACATAGCATCTACTTCCAAAGATTTTAAAATAACTAACATTAGGTTTCTTATCATACCAGATCTCATATGGCGTCTTCAAAGTACCTTTCTTCAATTGAACTTGGTTCAAGGTGTAAAACACTATTCTTATTGCTTCTCTCCAAAATGTTTGTGGCACCTTCTTCTCAATCATCAGTGTTCTAGCACAATCCACAATAGATTTGTTTCTTCTTTCAGCTATTCCATTTTTCTATGGAGTTCTCGGTGCAGAGACTTGTCTTTTAATACCATGATTATTGCAGAATAAGTTGAATTCATCAGATGTGAACTCTCCTCCTCTATCTGATCTAAGACATTTCAGTTGTCTTCCTGTTTCATTTTCAACTCTTGCCTTGTACCATTTAAACATTTGAAAAGCTTCTAATTTTTCTTTTAAAAACATTACTGACATCATCCTTGAATAGTCATCCACAAATAATATGAAATATTTATCACCATAATAACTTTGAACTTTCATAGGACCACAAAGATCAGTGTGCACTAGATCTAAAATTCCCTTAGAAGTGTAAGACTTACTTGTAAAGCTTGATCTTGCCATATTACCCATCTGGCATCCTTGGCACATAGCATTCTCAGGTTTTTCAAGACTCGATAGACCTCTTACTCTGTGTTTCTTACTTATCTTGATCAAGTTATCAAAATTTACATGACAAAACCTCTTATGCCATAGCTAGGTATCATCAATCTTTGCATGCAAACACTTATTCCGAGTTCAGTCAAGGTGAAATGTATTACCTTTTGTTTGTGTCCCAGTAGCAGCTAACTTTCCATTCTTGTCATGAACTTTGACAATTCCTTTCTAAAATTCTATTCGGTAACCTCTGTTGTTTAGCTATGCTACACTCAACAAATTGTATTTCAAACCTTCAACCCAATAGACATCATTTCATCTTGCATTATCAAGAAGTGTTATAGATCCTTTACGTCTTATCGAACATGGTGCATCATTACCAAATCTAACATAGCCTCCATCATAATCTTCTAACATAACAAACTTGTGTTTATCTCCTGTCATATGATGTGAGCATCGACTATCTATAATCCAAGAATCATTAGTGTTTATGTGAGATATTAGGGCTTTTTCTTCATACCTTTCTTCATCTGATCCATCCTTGATAGCCACATAACAACTTTCTCTGTATCAGTCTCATCTATTTATCATTGTTAGATTCCTCATCAGCTATTAAGCATGTCTTTCTATCTCTTCTTCTGAAGTCATGGTGTCCTCTGTAATGGTTATCTTTCTATCTGTCATCTTGGTAATCTCTCTTTTCAGTAAAATCTTTGTCAGGATAGTTACAAGCCATATGTCCAATCTTATCACAATTGAAACATTTCAAAGGTAGTTTTCCTTTATACTTACCTTTGCCTCTCGGTAACCTTTTGGCTAATAGTGCTTCAAACTCTTCTTGCTTTCTGATTTCTTCATATAGTTTTTGTATTGCTTCCATGTTCTTCCAAAATCTTTCACTTGCTCCACTGTGATCTTCTTCAGAGTACTTATACTTTCTTTCATTGTAATCATTAGAATCATAAAGATTAAAAGAACTAAATGCAGATTCAACTTTATTTACCGAAGATCCACTGTTATCAAAATTACTTAACTCAAATGCATGTAGCTTACCAATAGTAGCATCCAAAGAAACTAACATATTAGGTACAGACCTCAATTCGTTGATTGCTGAGACTCGGATTGCATAAGCTAGTAGAAGGGTTCTTAACAACTTACTTGTTATATCCTTTTCTTCAATAGTTCCACCTGCTCCTTTGATTTGATTGACAATCTCCTTTAGTCTTGTACTATACTAAAATATGTTCTCACCTTCATTCATCCTCATAGATTCAAGTTGTCCTCTTAAATTGTCTACTTTTTCTCTTTGAACATGTTCATCTCCTCCATATACTGATATGAGCTTATTCCACATTGCCTTTGCATCATTGCAGCCTCCTGGATCATTAAACTCTGAATCAGTCAATGCAGATGTTATTTCAATCATTGCTTGAATATGTTCTTGCTTTGCCTTTATCTCTTCCATAGTCAATGGATAGGTGCTCAGTGTGACAAAATCATTCTCCAGATAGTATACAACATATTCTCCAACTCCTGATAGATGCAGCTTCATCCTTTTCTCCCATGTAGAGAAACTTGACTTGTTCAACTTCGGTGCATCCCTCTTATACATCTTTGGATCTTTAACTCAAGTGCCTTTAAACTTTCCTTTCGGAGTCCAAAGCTCTGATACCAATTGATAGTTCTGATACTTAATATAAGTACAGATCCAATAGCCAACAAGATGAGAGGGGGGGGTGAATCATACAAACTTAATCATCCATAAAAACATTAGATTCAACCTCGTTAACATATATATCAATCATATTACCAAAACTGTCAAACATGAAAACTCAAAAGCATATGAACAATATAAACCTCATAACACCAGATTTAACATGGAAACCCAAATAGGGAAAAACCACTGTGGGATTTTGGACCCACTAAAAAATATACTCTTCTAGAGTATGCTTGGTTAAAAGAAAATCTTGTTACAGATTACAAACACATTGCTAGATGTGACCCGGTTAAGGGATTTCCCTCAGATCTATTAGGATCTTCACTTTGTTAGAAGTGACCTTGTCAAAGGATTTCAAACACTCAATCAGAATGTCACCTTGCTAGAGGATTTACATATAAGATTGTTAAGTCCACTCGATTAAGAGATTTTCTGTCACTTTCACAAAATAACAGTAATAAAAATCTATCTACAACTTCACATCTAAAATGCTAAAGCAGATTCTTATTTGTTCAATACAATTTAGACATAGAACTAATCTTGTCTATTTGCTGGGCTTCTATACTTTGTTACTCTAATAGGTCTTCAAGCTTCTGTGCTCGGTAATCACTATGTAGCATCCCTGTGCATACACTTGTCTGCATACATTGTTTATCAACAATTTCCTATTTATAAACAATTAGGTAACTGCTTAATCTCCTTGATCACATTTCCCATGATCAATCATAGCCATCAGATCTTCAATCTTGTCCAGATTCAATGCATCTTTCGATCTGAAAATGTTTTACCCCACCTTGGAACTTGCATAATAGTCTTGGAACTTGTGCCAGGGTATTGCGGTTCAATCTGAGTTGTAGATCTTCATGTCAACTTTTCATTGCCTTAGATTCATTAACAAACTTCTTCCACGGCTTACCAATCATTGATCCGCTCCAGCTCATCAGCTTCTTTCATTAAATACCACATGTAAATATTTAATGCATTCTGTTGTAGCTCGGTTACAACTTGGTAACAACTCAGTGAATACTAAACTTCACTCAGTAGACATTCTGCCTTCATTAACCGATAGCGATAACCTTAGGGTTTACCGACTAGGTTCCTTGCTTGATAAAATAGTATAGTATTAACCTTTACATTTTACAACATATGTATGATGTTAAAACAATCTAAAACATCATGATCTCATCATTGTCTAACTCGGTAGTAGTTGCCCATTGAATACCTTATTCATCCCTTTATTCATCATATTCTTTCCTATGTCTTTTACCAACTTCTTTATAATCTTCATATCATACTTCTCAAGATATGGCAACATCATACTGAATTAGAAAATCAATTTCTTGACATCAATGACAAAATAATAATATCAAGATAGTAAAACATCTTTAATTAGTTATATCCATAATCATCAACAACCTTCTCAATATCCTTATTGAAATGCCAACAATCTTTCATTGTCTGTTATAATGAAATATTGCTAACAATCTCCCCCTTTGGCATTGATGGAAAAGCCAATTGATTTGACCTTAATAGATTTAGATTGTTGTGATTCTGAAATGCTGAAATGCTCTCCCCCATACATTAGACTTCTCCTATTTTCTTAGTCTTCTTTCCAATTTGTAGTCTACTCTTCTCCCCTTTCATAGGTATTCTCCCCCTTTGACAACAATTCCAAAAAGAAAAGAACTAAAACATAATTTGTTTATGTAAGAAGTTATTTCCTGATGTTGTGTATCAATTGAGTCTCGGTCAGAGCATTTTGTCTTCAATTCCTATTCCCTGTAATATTCTCTGTATTATTTCCAGTATTAATTCCAGTACACTTTTAGAAAACATCCTAAATTGTATAACTCCAACATCAACTCCCAAAAGATATTCAATAGAGTCATCGGATTGATGCTTTCACTGAACTCAGTCAGTGAGTAGAAGATAGGGGTAGGACCCCTAACTTACTTCTGAGATATTCAAAAGTGTCCTTTGGTAGTGGCTTGGTGAAGATATCTGCTATTTACTCCTTTGTGCTAACATATTCCAACACCACTTTCTTCTCTTGAGCTTCTTCTCTAAGATAATGATACTTGATAGATATGTGCTTTGTCTTAGAGTGCATAACAAGATTTTTTGAAATATTAGTGGCACTAGTATTGTCACAGAATATAGTTATTGGCTCGGTAACTTTCTCATTTATACCTTCCAATAGTTGTTTGATCCATGCAATGTTGGTACAATTCAATGTTGTAGCAACGTATTCAGCTTTTGCTGTTGACTATGAAACACATCCTTGTTTCTTTCTAAGCCAACTCACTAGTCTTTCTCCTAAAAAGAAAGCTCCACCACTTGTGCTTTTTCTATCATCAATGTTGCCTACCCAATCAGCATCAGTATAAACTTTTAAATCAAAATCATTTCCTTTCTGATATACTAAGCCATAATCCTCTGTGCCTTTCAAGTATCTAAAAATTCTTTTGATTGTTGTCATGTGTGTTTCCTTAGGATCTGCAGAGAATCTTGCAACTATACCTACTGCATGTGCTATGTCTGGTCTGCTATGAACAACATATTGTAGTTTTCCAGTCATGGATCAGTAGAGTGTCTTATCAACAGATGCAGATTCATCATTCTTTGATAATTTACAGTTGGTAGTCATAGGAGTACTTACTGGTTTTGAATCATCCATTCCAAATTTCTTCAAGATTTCCTTTATGTATTTGGATTGAGTAATGAAAATCTCATTTTTCATTTGCAGTATCTTTAAACCTATAAAATACTTTATCTCACCGATTAATGACATCTCAAATTCTTTGCTCATTTTATTTCCAAAGTTCTTACATAAAGAGTCATTTCCACAAATATAATATCATCAACAAATATGGCTGAGATCAGTATTCCATTTTCATCATTCTTCATGTACATGTTGTTGTTCTCACTTGTCCTTGTAAAACCAATCTTAATCAAATAAGAGTGCAATCTTTCATACCATTCTCTTGGTGCTTGTTTCAAACCATATAAAGCTTTGTTCAACTCACATACTTGGTCTTTATTATTGTCTTCAACAAATCCTTGAGGTTGTTCAATGAAAACTTCTTCTTCTAATATTCCATTCAGAAATGCAGATTTGACATCCATTTGATATACCTTGAAGTTCTTAAAAGCAGCATAGGCCAACAATGTTCTTACTCCTTCAAGTCTAGCAACAGGTTAAAAATTTTCACCATAATCAATTCCTTCTTCTTGTGCATAACCTTTGCAAACTAATCTTGCTTTGTTTCGAATGACCTCCCCTTTTTCATTTAGCTTCTTTCTAAAAATCCACTTTGTACCAATTACATTTTTGTCCTTCGGTCTTGGGATTAGTGTCCATGTGTCATTCTTCATGATTTGATCAATCTCTTCTGCCATAGCATTTACCAAATCTTCACTATTAAATGCCTCTTTTACTATTCTCGGTTCAAATTTAGATATCAAACATGTGTTCTATCTCAGTTTGTTCCTTGTCATCACTAGATCATCCTTATCTCCTATAATCTAACTTGGTGCATGATGTCTTCTGACATACTTGGCTAATATAGGCTTGGTAGGCTCTGTGCGATCTTCTTCATCACTCGGTAACTGGATATTTTCTTCATTTTCTTCAACAGTTTTCTCGGTAGGACTTCTCGGTTGCACATAGACAAATTCATCATAGTCTTCTGGTTCTTTGGAATTTCCTTCATCATTTCTTTCTACAAATTCATCAATTTTCACATTTGCACTTTCTACTATTTTGTTAGATGATTTGATCAAAAATTTAAATGCTTTGCTTCTAGAAGAATAACCTAGAAATGTTCCTTCTTCACTTTTCTGATCAAACTTGCCATTTCTATCATCTTTATGAACATGGCATCTACTTCCAAAGATTTTAAAATAACTAACATTAGGTTTCTTATCATACCAGATCTCATATGGTGTCTTCAAAGTACCTTTCTTCAATTGAACTCGATTCAAGGTGTAAACACCTATGCTTATTACTTCTCTCCAAAATTTTTGTGGCACCTTCTTCTCAATCATGAGTGTTCTAGCACAATCCACAATAGATCTGTTTCTTCTTTCAGCTATTCCATTCTGCTGTGGAGTTCTCAGTGCAGAGACTTGTCTTTTAATACCATGATTATTGCAGAATAAGTTGAATTCATCAGATGTGAACTCTCCTCCTCTATCTAATCTAAGATATTTCAGTTGTCTTCCTGTTTCATTTTCAACTCTTGCCTTGTACCATTTAAACATTTGAAAAGCTTCTGATTTTTCTTTTAAAAACATTACTGACATCATCCTTGAATAGTCATCCACAAATAATATGAAATATTTATCACCATAATAACTTTGAACTTTCATAGGACCACAAAGATCAGTGTGCACTAGATCTAAAATTCCCTTAAAAGTGTAAGACTTACTTGTAAAGCTTGATCTTGTCATCTTACCCATCTGGCATCCTCAACACATAGCATTCTCAGGTTTTTCAAGACTCGATAGACCTCTTACTCTATGTTTCTTACGTATCTTGATCAGGTTATCAAAATTTACATGACAAAACCTCTTATGCCATAGCCAGCTATCATCAATCGTTGCATTCAAACACTTATTCAGAGTTGAGTCAAGGTGAAATGTATTACCTTTTGTTTGTGTCCCAGTAGCAGCTAACTTTCCATTCTTGTCATGAACTTTCATAATTCCTTTCTGAAATTCTATTTGGTAACCTGTGTTGTTTATTTGTGCTACAGTCAACAAATTGTATTTCAAACCTTCAACCCAATAGATGTGGGGTAAAACTGTGGTCTGATTCTTTGGATTAACTTAGGACTAGTTTGATGCAAACACCCTCAGTTACACCTAAAAGTGTCAATCCGGGATTCATAAACTGATGAAAGGTATAGCGACTATTTACTCAAGGGATGAAAATAGTATGTTAAGTGATTATGAATACATTTCTAATTTACACGCTTATTCCAAGAACAAATATAAGGCTCATTCACTAAAAAATTAAATCTCACACTTAAAATATTTAAAATTAAGTCACACACTTTCAATCAAGTCTCTTTACTTAAACACCTACCTTATAAACACCAACTTAGAACATTCAATTGTGTTTTGCTTATCAATCTAGGAGTGAAAATAAGATGGTTCTGCTTCCTATCACGGTAGTGACAGGAAGTGGAATAGTATGTAAGAATACCAGAATTATGAGTCACAGCTTGTTGATTTAAATGTGTATTTGTCCGAGTATCAGAATTCTAAATCACAGCTCATTCAATCAGATCAAACATAAGTTCAGATGGATATAATTTGATTTCTGAACTGAGATATTTTCCTTATCTTACAATTTCCGATTAGACTTGTGAATTACAAATCAAACAAAAAGATGTCCTACTATGTGGATTATTAAATATTCTACAAACTCACAATTCCCTCAAACTGATACTAGGCTAACTATGAGCTAAACGATTCATTTAATCACATTGCTATTATCATCAACAATGAATATATAAATAACACAATCAAAGTAGAAAACCACTCACTCCACACTTTATAGAAGTCACCTGATAACATGAGCAAGGGGGCCTTTCCTCCTCGGTCACCAGGGGAATGCCACACACACAAGTCCTTACGCTACTTCAACCATATAATACATTGAATACTGAATTGATAGATTAAAAGGAGCAATATATTCATATGATGAACAAAAGGTATCCATGTCTTCGGTTTACATCTGTATTTATAATGTAAAGATTAAATCTCAGTTTGTTATAGCTTCCGGCCAATATCTTACCACAACACATTACATTACAAAATGGCCACATATCGATACCCATTTAGCAACAATTAAGATCTAAATAAAAATAGTATTTTTCTAACAAATGCCTTTCTTTGGCGATACCAAAATAACTACTAAACAACTATCCCAAAATTGGGTTATATTTGTTGTGTCCTTCCGTCACCCACATTCTTGACAGCTGGATTGACCGTTCATTCATTTCCTGTCATTGTAACAGCAAAATAATCAGAATTGTCATGATTTTTAGTAACTCATTAATTCCTAATTTCCTTTCCATATCTTATTAAATATTAAGGTTCCTTCATCAAATGGTGACAGGAACGTGGACAAGAACAAGGATAAAGGCGTAAAATGTAAAGCAAACTAATGACACATCCTCTAGTCATCATTTCCCCCCCTAGCTAAATGTTTTGCATGTCCTCATGCAAAGGAATATTAGCTACAAACCAGGTAGAGTAGTAAGCCTCTGCAAGCTACCATTGATTTCACTGAGCCACTGTTGCCACATATTTTGAATTTTCTGCTTATGCTCCTCAATGGGCATATGAGAGATAGTGACCTAGTTGAGTTCTGCCTTGAGCTTATCTAGTTCTTGTATCTATGATTGGATAACTGAATGAGCTTCCTGTAATGATTCATACAAAGTGTTATTTTCCTTTTGTAGTGCAATCACTTTAGCACTCAAACCTGGTGTCTCTTTGCCTGCTGTCTTGTGAGGGTCTTCCTTGTTGAAACTTCCCTTAACAGCGTGACTTTCAACTTGAGGATTTGTGTTTAGGGTCAATTCATTTACTACTTCAATATCATGTGGACTGCTTCTTAACAGCTCATCGTGTCCCCTGTTTTGATCATGTGTTGATTCTGCCTGTCCTGTTCCATGGGTTATGATTGTTTTTGTCTTCGGGTCCTATGCATGAGCATTACCTTCATCAACTAGTTTATGAGAGGTTTTATCCATGGGTTCCTGAAGAGGACTGTTCCCCTTATCCTCAATCTCTGGATGAATATTATCACTATCATTGTGATCCTCAGGAATTGGTGTGTTTAGAGACACCCCAATGTCTATTTCTAGTTCCTGATTTTCTTTTGTCAAGGATTCAACCCTAACATCTTTGGTTTGCCTTTGTTGCACATCCATGGGCACATTCTCAAGATTATTTGCTAACACATTAAGATTACCTATCAATGGTTCTGCATGTTGCTGAAACCGTTGTGCTTCCATTTTCTAATGTTTGGCCCTGCTAAACTCCCTATGATATTTTCCTCATTTACCAACCACTGCAGACAAAATTTTGATTTCATCCGAACCTATTGTGTTAGCTACATGGGCCAAACGATCCAATTTTGCTGATGTATTCTCTTTTTGTTTTCCCTTCCTGCCACTGGATTGTTTAGTTGTTAGAGATTGTAGGGTTTGTTGCCTTTCTCTACTTGTTTCGGCTACCAACAATGGTGTAGATCTGGATGCAATAGGTTTGGTGGTACTGTGGGTTACCCTACCTCCAAATTTTGGGGTTTGAATAGAGGGTTTTCTAGGGCCACCTTTAGGTTTCTTTTTACTTGGTCGTAAAGGAGGTTCTTCTTCAGAAATGGTTTCCTCCTCATGAACCTCATCCTCATCTACTGAATTATCTTCTGATGAACCTTCAGTGGACCAGTCCTCTTCCTCAGAAGGCTCAGTATCCTCATCATCCTGAGAGTGGACAAATGAGTCCCAGTTGCCAGAAGGAGACAATAATTTTAGTTCCCGGATAACCAGAAGTTTAATTAAACCATGATGAGAAAGACAATGGGGTTTCCCACTTCTCACTGATTTAGCCATTCATTGTAGGGCACAATAAAGAAAATATGGAATGTTAATCAACAACCCCTATCTTAAATGCAACATTAATTTAAAATGTTGAGCGAATACATATAGGAATCTACCTTCACAGGTAATGTAGTGAATAATGTACCTGGCAACATCAAGCCAATGTTGTGGAAGGGACTTCAATTTGGTACCTTGACTGACAACCATCTGCACAGACTCACCCTGCTGCAAGAACTTCTTGTGTGTTGGTTTTAATTCCATAGACTGCTTAGACTTCACTGGGAAATATTGTTCTCTCGTTAATGGCAAACCAGATACTTTGGCGATAGTTTCCATGGTAACTGTAACCTGTAAACCTCGGACCAATGCAGACTGTTTATGAAAATTGAATGCAATATCTTTGGCCATAGACACATCAAACCCTCTTAACCTCTTGAAATAAACATCCCAGTGAGCCTTCTAGAACTCAACATACACCTCTGGACAGGCCTTCAAACCTTGCAGAGAAGTGGGTTCATGGCGAGGACGGATATGCTTCGACATGTTTGCAAATACCCTTCTGTAGCTCAATACCAGAAACTAGGACAAAAGCGGTATTGTGGGAAAGTATTAAAACATAGCTAATGAAGCAATATATATGATGGTAAACTAGCAATGATGACAAGGACAGTCTAGGAGTTCGGAGGGATGGAAAATAATGGCGGATTTAATAGAGACAAGACCTTCCCCCCCCCAAGCGAATAGGTTGAGCCATCCACGGGGCAACACACCATTGGAAAAAGAGAACACATAATATAAAATAAATAAGGAAAAAGAAATCAAGAAGAGAACAAGTTACCAATCACCACAAGGATGTCGGAGAGGGACAGGAAGCAGGCACATCAGCACACCCAGTGATGAGGTTAGCAGGGTACACACGATCTTGAAAAAGAGTCATTAATAAAGAACCATGATGAGGAAGCAGTTGTACCACACACGCAAGAAGGACATGGCAAGGAGTCTTGTGAAAGAAAGAGCCAACATATGAAAGGACAGCAAGGCAGAGCCACGTCAGCAAAAAGGACTAGCGGTGAATCAACAAGCAAAGTCACCGACCTCCTGGCAAAACGGTGACAGGGAGGAGCAGGAGAGGGTCCTTGGCACAGGAAAGATAGGAAGGTGAAGAGGGGTGTTGACCCTTTATTATTGTTAGTTGTAGTTGTGTATTTTTGTATTTATGTTTATTTTTTTATTTGTTTATATATGTTTTTTTATTGTTTATTTTTTTATTTTTTTTTTATTTTTTATTTTTATTTTTTTCTTTGACAATAAATCGTCAGAGACTTGGTTTTCAGTCTATCACTGCCTAGGGGTGTCGGAAGACTGATTTTCATCCCTAAGATTATTTAGCGATGGAAAGCCACCGAGAAGCTGGTTTTCAGCTGCCAACTGGCCAATAGCGCCCATAGGTTTTCACTATTGAATTTTTTTATTTTTATTTTTTTTCTTTTTTATAATTTTTTATTCAATTTTGAAGGAGGCCAGAGGGAACCATAGTGAGTTCCTTAGCCACATCAAGAAAGAAGGCTTCCTTTGAAAGAGGTTTCCAATACAGCTTCAAGCGGTGACCATTAATGAGGAGCTTGTGTCATTCAGAATCCACAGTGTAGAGTTGAATAGCACCATTATCATATACATGCTCAACTTCGTAAGGTCCCAGCCATCTTGTATGAAACTTGCCTTTGAAATCCTGAAATCAAGAGTCATACAAGAGCACCCAATCCCTAGGTTGAAGGGATCATTGGCGAAAATGTCGATCATGCCACAAAGCCCACTACTTCTGGATGACCTCCGTGTGAAAGAGCGCATCCTGACGGAGCTCATCTAAAGAGTGTAGTTGGGCAATGTGGTCCTTCTAGGCATTAGAGAGACTTAGGCTGAGTTGCGATGCAATTCGTAGAGTCTTAATCTCAAACTCGATTGGAAGAACTACCTTCTTACCATAAACAAGTTCCTAAGGGGTCAGACTAGTAGTGGTCTTCCACGTTGTGCGGTAGGCCCATACAGCCCCAAGAAGTTGCATAGCCCAATCACGCTTATGAAGAGCAACCGTCTTGGTAAGAATGTTCTCTAGCTATCTGTTGGTGACTTCAACTTGTCCATTAGCTTGGGGATAGTAAGGAGTGGACTTCTGGTGATGGATCTGATATTCTTTGACTAGAGCAGCAATAAGTTCTGAAGTAAACTGGGGTCCTTGATCTATAGTGATTTCTTGAGGAACACCAAAGTGAGTGAAAATCTCTGAATATAGAAAGTCAGCCACTTTAGTGTCTCGTGCATGTTTGAGTGCAATGACTTTAACCCATTTGGTGACATAATCTATGCAAACAAGAATATATTCTTTGTTCCGAGAAGGTGGATTGATAGGACCGACAAAATCAAGGCCCCACTTCTCGAAGGGTTCCAGAGATAGCTGAGGGTGTAGCAGCATCTCATCGGAGCATGTAGGATGACCCATCCACTGGCACTGATCACAATGATGAACATACCACTTACAATCCTTATGAATTGTAGGCCAATAATACCCAGCAGTGAGAATCTTCTGAGCATTTCTCTGAGTAGTAAAGTGACTGCCACATGGTTTAGTATGACAAGCTCAAAGAATGTCAAAGACATCCTCCTCAGGTACACATCTACGCATGATGTTGTCAATGTCGGTGCGAAAGAGGAGACCATTAATCCAAGTATACTATCCACTAAGGCCCACCAACTTCCGATGTTCATGAGGTGAGAAGTGAGGAGGAAACTTGCATGTGACCAAGTAGCTGGCAATATCAGCAAACTAGGGACTCTTTGCGGAGATAGCAAAGAGGTGTTCATCTGGAAAGGTGTCATCAACTAGAGTTGGTTCGTTGTCCGGCAGATGACCTGGATAGGAAATCTGCAACCACATTTTCTCAACCAGGCTTATCAAGTATAGTGACATCAAATTCTTGTAATAAAAGCAACCACCTAATGACTCTACCAGTGACTACTAGCTTATTCATTAGAAAGTGAATTGCAGAGTGGTCTGTGTGAACAAACACTTTATATCTAGTAATATAATGATGAAATTTATTAATAGGATAAACAACAGCTAAAAATTCATTTTCAGTTACCGTATAATTTACCTCTACACTGGTGAAATTCTTGTTGATGTAGTAAATAGAATAAAAGAGATTGTTTTCTTTTTGTCCAAGCACTGCACCCATAGAAGAGTCAGAGGCATTGATATGGATGTGGAATGGAAATTCCCAATTTGAACCCCTAAGGACTAGGGTGGTCACAAGCTTGGTTTTAATAGTTTCAAAAGCCTCCTGACACTCAAGCGTCCAAGAAAAGACAACATCTTTAGCTAAAAGAGCAAACAAAGGAGAGGCAATCTTGCTAAAACTTTGAATAAATCGTCGGTAATACCCAGCATGGCCAAGAAAGCTCCTAACATCTTTTGGATTGGATGGTGTAGGTAGGTCCTAAATTATCTGGACCTTTTTAGGATCAACTTGAATGCCTTTGGAAGAAATAAAATGTCCTAACACAATGCCCTCAATCATAAGGATGTGACACTTTTCATGACTTAAAGATAGATTAGTATCTATACATCTTTTAAGCACTTTCTCTAAGTTTGCTTTTGCCTCTTCATAAGTATTGCCATGAACTATAAAGTCATCCATATAAACTTCTACACAGTCATTCACAAGGTCAGCAAAAATACTTAGCACAGCCCGCTGAAAGGTAGCTGGGGCATTACATAATCCAAATGGCAACACATTGTAGGCAAATGTCTCCTAGGGACAAGTGAAGGTGGTCTTATTCTAGTCTTCAAGTGCTATTTGGATTTGATTATATCCACTGAATCCATCCAAGAATGAGAAGAATTGTTTCCCTGCAAGAGTGTCCAAAACTTGATCAATAAATGGTAATGGAAAAGGGTCCTTTTTAGTTGCTTTATTTAAAGCTCTGTAATCGACACAAATATGCCACTTACCATTTTTCTTTGGTACTACTACTAGAGGAGATACCCACCTGCTATCTGAAATAGGATAGATGAAACCAACATTTAACAATTTCTGTAGCTCCTCCTTGACTATGTCCCGCAAAACAAGGTTAAGTCTCCATTGTGGCTGTCTGACAAGACGACTCCCTTCTTCAATGTAAATGTGATGTGTGCAAGTGTCAGGATGGATACCATGCATATCTTGGTATTCCCAAGAAAATGTGGCTTTATTTCCCCTAAGCATGGTAATAAGGTCCTTAATCTATTCTAGGCTTAACTATGGATTAATATTAAGGGTACGACTCGGTAAAATCTCCATAGGTTGCCACTGTATAGGGGAATCCAGAACTAACACTTGTGATGAATCATGACTTTCTAAAGATAGTAATGGACTATACAAACACTGGTGAGGTAACAATTGATGTAATATGAAAAAGTATTGAATGGACCGAGAACCACCTACTAGAGGAAAACTTCCAAAGGGACAACTAGTAGTTATATGCGAGGGAAAAACCAAGTTGTCCAAAATGTCATTTGTCCCATACCTATTTTGAAGAAAATTAACAAGAAGGTTATCCTCTATGGGTTCTTCAAAATCATATGCTTGTTCAATAGTTAGGACTGGTAAGGAATCTTCCAATTCACTATCAATCCAAGTAGGATCTTCCATTTCTAGCAGGGGTTGAGCAGGTGGATACAGTGTTATTTGCTTAGTTTGTTCTCCATTAGAGATAACCATATTACCTGACCAACAATTGATAAAAGCATTAGTAGCAGCTAGCCAAGCTCATCCCAAGATTAAGGGATATCCCCCCAGCTTAATTTTCAGCTGCAAGATCATAAAGTCAGTTGGAAAATCCCATGAATCAATAGAAAGGACCACATCTTCAATAACCCCTTCACGCTTGACTAGTGAACGATCAGCCATCTGGAGAACTGTAGGTGTGGGCCTAAGTCCTTCAAGAGATAAGTTTGTTTTGGTCTCATTAGTCATTACATTAATTGCAGCACCCAAATCCACAAGTGTATTAGGAATAGTAATCTTACCAATGCTTACCTGGATTACTGGGCTTCCGGGATCTACATATTTGGGTATTGTCAAATTGCCAAGCATAAGATCCGCCAATTGCCCAATAACTTGAACAGTTTTTGGATCTTCTTTCTTCTTTTGCCTTCATGTACATAACTCTCGAACTGTTTTATTATACACTGGAATATCCTTGATAGCTTGCAACAAAGGAATCTTAATGTTAACATTGCGGAGTTCATTAATGAGATCGAATTCAGTTTGCGTAGGTTCCTTTTGTACAGGTTTAGAAAGAAACCGGTCAGGAAATGGAGGTTCTTTTTCGGACTCCACTTCAGGTTCTTAATTTATTTCCGTGATTGTGGGACCTTGGAGGGCCTTTCTCGACCTCAATTGTACTCCTTCCAGTTCTACTGTATTAACCAGATAAGTGGGATAACCTACCACCTCATTATTATACACGGGTTGGGATGGCTTATTATTAGGATTAGGATTTGGTTGAGTGGGCATTGATGTTAGCTTTGGTGGTTTGGTGGGTTAGGTAGCGGATTAGAGGAGGATGATGGAATAGGTGGAAGGAATTGTTGTGGTTGTTGATAAGGATTTATTAAAGGTGGAGGTGGAAATTGAGTTTGAGGTGGATAGGGTTGGGGGTATGGTTGTGGATATGATGTAGGTGGTGGCACATGCGGCCTCCATGCCTATTGCCGCAGTTGTGTTCTGAACTGGTAATTTTGGGACCACTGAGGATAGGATGAAGGTTGTTACCAGCCCCCATACCATGTATTTGAATTGGGAAAGGTTTGACTTTGACTAGGAAAATGCTCATTAGGGAAACCTGGCTACATTGCTCTTGGCGGAAAAGGACGTTGTGGGGCCATAAAATATACAGGTTCCTCAGCATATTCCATACTAGCTAGTCCTTCTGGAAGAGGTCTTAAGGTAGAATGCTTACTTGCCTCCTCTAAGGATGAAATATTCATTCTATTATATGGACAATCCTCAGGACCATGCTTTTTATGGCATGTAGGACAATATACTGCTAAAGCCTTTTCTGCTTCTTCCTATTTCTTGCGGGTATACAAAGTGTCTATCTATTTTCCCATATGATTTAATAAATTGGTTTTAAGATCCTCAAGTAGATTACCTATTTCGCGTTTTGAAATACCTGATACTCCTCCTGAAGTAGGCAACCTACTAGAGTGACTCCTTAGGGGACGTTGAGACCTCGAGTAATTCTTGCAAATTTCAATAATATCATCAAAACTCAACTTTGAAATATTTCCTTTACCCATTAAATTTAAAGCATCCATAGTCTCATCCCTTATTCATCTAAGAAATAACATTTTAGTAGTGTCAGGAGTGAGTCCTGGCTGTCTTGATCGTTGAAGGCTAAATATGAAATGTTCTAGGTAATCTTCCACGAATTCATCCTCCTTTTGGTTCATGCGAAAGACTTCATCCCACGTCTTTGGTTTTGCAGTAATCTTGATATTTGTCCATAAATAACCATTTCATCTCATCCCAAGTTCGGATGTTTCGCAGGCTCATAAACCATCGCAATGCTACATCCTTGAGTGTAGCTGGAAATAGTTTAAGCTTTTGAGCATCATGCCTATAATCATAGTTGTTACACAGGACTTCAAATTCAAACAAAAATATATCAGGATCTTCAATAGATAAACCACGGAAAATAGGTAATGCAGAATGAGGAATGTTTTTCATGGGGGTGTCCTCATCCAGGTGTTCAATGGGGAACTTGAAAGCAATAGGTTCATTGTTTACTAATGCCCTTTCATTATTATTATCTTGGTTTTGACCTCTTAAGTGTCCACCCAAGTTTTCCCCATTATTATTAGCATCAACCATGATGTCTATTTCCCAAGGAGTATAAACAACTATAGTTGGCTTGTTATTTCTAAAGATGAACCTACTCTTAAGTCATAGGACTTGTTGAACTATTTGGCAACCCTTTGATATGCTTCCTCTAAGGACTCTAGAGATTGATCCACTGGAGCCTCTACAAGAGTAGACTCAATGGCGCATTTTTCTAGATCAGGTTCACTAGACGTGTCTTTCAATGGACCATCAACTTCTTTATTGTCTTTTACTTCCCCTTTCGGTTGTATTTCTTGTTGCGAGTTCTCTTTTTGTATATGTTTCCCTTTGAAAGATGTTTGAGGACTCAAAGGTTTGGACTTACTTTTTGATTTTTTTGAAGTTGACTCTTGCTTCTTAACAAATCTACCTTTAGTATCTCTAGCTCTATTCATGCACCAAGATGAATTACTACAATGCAAACCTAAGGTACTAGCTCAAGCAAGGTCGACAATTGTTCAAGCATTCACTAAGGTTCACTATTCCTATCTTAACTTACTATGACTTCACGCCTTTAATACCTCTCCCCGGCAGCGGCGCCAAAAATGTGGGGTAAAACTGTGGTATGATTCTTTGGATTCACTTAGGACTAATTTGATGCAAACACCCTTAGTTACACCTAAAAGTGCCAATCCGGAATTCATAAACTGATGAGAGGTATAGAGGCTATTTGCTCAAGGGATGAAGATAGTATGTTAAGTGATTATGAATGCATTTCTAATTTACACGCTTATTTAAAGAAAAAATCTAAGGCTCATTCACTAAAAAATTAAATCTCACACTTTCAATCAAGTCTCTTTACTTAAACACGTACCTTATAAACACCAACTTAGAAAATTCAACTGTGTTTTTCTTATCAATCTAGGAGTGAAAATAAGATGGTTTTTCTTCCTCTCATGGTAGTGACAGGAAGTGGAACAGTATGTAAGAATACCAGAATTATGAGTCACAGCCTGTTGATTTAAATGTGTATTTGTCCAAGTATCAAAATTCTAAATCACAGCTCATTCAATCAGATCAAACATAAGTTTGATGGATATAATTTAATTTCTGAACTGAGATATTTTCCTTATCCTACAATTTCCGATTAGACTTGTGAATTACAAATTGAACAAAAAGATGTCCTTCTATGTGGATTATTAAATATTCTGCAAACTCACAATCCCCTCAAACTGATACTAGGCTAACTATGAGCTAAACGGTTCATTTAATCACATTGCTATTATCATCAACAATGAATATATAAATCACACAATCAAAGCAGAAAACCACTCACTCCACACTTTACAAAAGTCACCTGATAACATGAGCAAGGGGGCCCTACCTCCTCGGTCACCAGGGGAATGCCACACACATGAGTCCTTACGCTACTTCAACTATACAATACATCGAATACTGAATTGATAGATTAAAAGGAGCAATATATTCATATGATGAACAAAAGGTATCCATGTCTTCAATTTGCATCCGTATTTATAATGTAAAGATTAAATCTCAATTTGTTATCACTTCCGGCCAATATCTTACCACAATACATTACATTACAAAATGGCCACAGATTGATACCCGTTTAGCAACAATTAAGATCTAAATAAAAACAGTATTTTTCTAACAAATGCCTTTCTTTGGCGATACCAAAATAACTACTAAACAACTATCCCAAAATTGGGTTATATCTGTTGTGTCCTTCCATCACCCGCATTCTTGATAGTTGGATTGACCGTTCATTCATTTCCTGTCATTGTAACAGCAAAATAATCAGAATTGTCATGATTTTCAGTAACTCGTTAATTCCTAATTTCCTTTCCATATCTTATTAAATATTAAGGTTCCTTCATCAAATGGTGACAGGAACGTGGACAAGAACAAGGGTAAAGGCGTAAAATGTAAAGCAAACTAATGACACATCCTCTACTCATCAATAGACATCATTGCATCTTGCATTATCAAGAAGTGTTATAGATCCTTTACCTCTTATCGGACATGGTGCATCATTACCAAATCTAACATAGCCTCCATCATAATCTTCTAACATAACAAACTTGTGTTTATCTCCTGTAATATGATGTGAGTATCCACTATCTATAATCCAAGAATCATTAGTGTTTATGTGAGATATTAGGGCTTTTTCTTCATACCTTTCTTCATCTGATCCATCCTTGATAGCCACATAAACAACTTCCTCTGTATCAGTCTCATCTGATTTATCATCGTTAGATTCCTCATCAGCTATTAAGCATTTCTTTCTATCTTTTCTTCTGAAGTCTCGGTGTCCTCTGTAATGGTTATCTTTCTGTCTATCATCTCGGTAATCTCTCTTTTCAGTAAAATCTTTGTCAGGACAATTAGAAGCCATATGTCCAATCTTATCACAATTGAAACATTTCAAAGGTAGTTTTCCTTTATACTTACCTTTTCCTCTCGGTAACCTTTTGGCTAATAGTGCTTCAAACTCTTCTTGCTTTCTGATTTCTTCATAGAGTTTGTGTACTACTTCCATGTTCTTCTAAAATCTTTCACTTGCTCCACTATGATCTCCTTCAGAGTACTTATACTTTCTTTCTTTGTAATCATTAGATTCATAAAGATGAAAAGAACTAAATGCAGATTCAACTTTATTTACCGAAGATCCACTATTATCAAAATTAATTAACTCAAATGCATGTAGCTTACCAATAGTAGCATCCAAAGAAACTGGCATATTAGGTACAGACCTCAATTCCTTGATTTCTGAGACTCGGATTGCATAAGCTAGTAGAAGGGTTCTTGACAACTTACTTGTTATATCCTTTTCTTCAATAGTGTAGCGTCCTAAAATTGAGACACTTGCAATTTCGACTACATTTCGGTCTTCACGATGGCGACGCAACACGCAACCTGAATGGAGACCCCAAAACTTGCTCGCGACATTGAAAACTGCATTTTTCAAGCACCCTGGCCTAAACCTCCTTGCACCCTGCTGTCCCGGGAGGTGGGACCAGAGCGCCCAGTGCCCTGGTCCTTCAGGACCAGGGCGCCCAGCGCGCTGGTCCCCAGGACCATGGCGCCTAGCGCCCTGGTCCCCAGGACCATGGCGCCCAGCGCCCTGGTCCCTGTGTCCTATTTTGGGCCCGGTCTCCTAAGGGGCTCGGGTCTTTTTGTTTGCAATTTGGAAATTACATTTCCTGGTCGGCCTAAGGTCAGGAAAATCAGTCTATCAGCCCTAAATGACAAGTATATAAACTACATTTTTCTCTCTCATTTGGCATGAAGAGGATATGTGTACAAAGCATGGAAATTATACTCAAGCATTCAAGCATTCAAGCATTCCTTCAAGCAATTGATCATTTCAAGTCTCCATTCAAGGCTAAGTGTTGCATTCGAGTCAAGGATTCAACCATTGAAGAGGAGATCACATACTACATGCTACAAAATACAACATACAACATCTAAACCTTCACACATAAGGATACCAACATCCTTAGAACAAGGTATTAGTACTTGTTTTACATACATTTACATTTACAGCTCTTGCTCATTTCTTGGTTAATTCCAAAACTGGGGTTTGACCTAAAGGCAAACCCCTAATCCCTAACCCCCCAATCGTCTTCGCTTTTCTGTGTGTAGGTTGCAGGTACACGGCTGAAATTGAAGATCTGGAATCCTTGTGCAGAGACGAACAGATCCCCCTTCGTTTCACGGATTTTTCGGAGGACCGTGGTGCCGGGCGCCATCGTCCTGACAGCTTTTGCTCAAATTTGCAGGACAGCGCCGTATCGACATTCTACTGCTAATTCCAGGTCTGCAGCTTCATCCTATAACCCGAACTCAGTTTATAAGCGAATCTTTATGACTTTCTATGTATTCTTAGCTTAATTTCCTTAACAACATTCTTTACAAAAGAGGGTAGCCTTGCTTTCCTAACCCTTGAAATTCATTTAGAATCCAATCTTACATTGTGTGGGATTGGATCTTATGAGTTTCAACCCCTCTTTTGAATGTAAAGTCTCTCCCCTAAGTGAAAACCATCGAATCCTAGCAGACCTCCCTTCTCTCTCCTCGGAGTTGGAAGAGGGGAGAACAACTAGGGTTCGATCGTGATTTTCCGCTTTACATTTTGGTGAACCCGACGTGAACATCCTTTCTGATTTTTCATGCTTAGATCTGAAAAAATTGATTACATTTCCATGTTTGATCTTTTGCAAAATTTTAGAGGTGATTGCATAAAAACCCTAAATTTTCTTTTTAGTAATTGAACTTGCGAAATGTGTAAATGTTAATGCCTGTTTCAGATTTGCCCTTCTATTACAAATTTTCAATTCATATTTGTGCTTTAATTCTGAAAATTAAGTGGTTAAATGCCAAAACCCTAATTTTTGAAACCCTCTTAATTCAACCTTTGTCCGACAATTTGACCGATCAAAACATCTCCAAATCAGCTGTAACTTTGGATTCTGCAATAAAATCACAATATCCTTCATCCCTGAAAATTTGGAAAAAAGTTGCGAGGACCGTGTTGCACTCCGAGCGCCATCGTCCCCGACATTTTTTCCAAAATTTTGGGAGCGAGATCTTGCTGTATTTTCCTGCTAAAATCCAGAATTTTGGCTGATTTTGTCAATTATAACACTTTCAAAATTACAGTCAAAGTTGGTCTTGCGATTGCTTGGTCTAAGGCTTCTAATCATTCAAAAATCATTGAAATTAAAATTTTGTGTCAAAATTGCGTTTTTATTATCATAAATCTGAAAATTGTGTTTGCATTCATTCGAAATTTCAGTGCTTTATTCAAATTCTTGCATTTTGTGACTTTTGAAATTAAGTGCTTAATTACAACAACTTCGATTTCCACTTTCAAAATTGAATTTTGCATGAAATTGAGTCAATTTTCAAATTTCAAAATTTGCATTGCTCTTGACATTCCCTCTAAAATCATAAAATTCAAAATTTCAGTTTCCCTCTCTTTTTCAAAATTCAAATTTTGCATTTTTCGACAATCTTGATAGGGTTCAATTTTGAGATTGCAACTTTAATTTGGCCTATCTACAGATCGTAAAATCACTCAATTTTTTCAGATTAGCTCTAAAATCATCATACCTTTCATCCCTGCAAATTTCGAAAAAAGTTGCAAGGACCATGTTGCACTCCGGGCGCCACGGTCCCAGACATTTTTTCCGAAATTTTGGGAGACTGTTGTGATTGCATTTAACAGCTTAAATCCAGAAGATTGGCTGATTTTACTGAAAATTGCTACCTCTAAATTCAAAATCTTCTCTCTCTTTCTAGTGCATGAGTTTTACAACAATAAGCCCTACTTACACTATTCCCGTTAGACGAAGCCGTAGAATTAAGTCTTTCCAAGGTTTAATTACTGAGGAAATGGAACCTAATTTGAATAGCCTTTTTAAGGAGGACATGGGTAATTCCTCTAATCCTCCTAATGATGAAGAATCTCTCCATGAGGTTTCTGAAGAACAACTTTCGAAATTGGATAACCAATTTGACGATTTTCGACAATGGATGTCTCAAGAATACCCTGATAGTCAAGCTCTTCCTTTAATTGAGGGTCTAAAATTTATGCTTCAAAGTGATAAGAATGGAATTGATATTTTGCGTGGTATTGCACACATTGTGGATTCAAATGTGATGCCTATGAAGAGTTGTGCCGAAACCTTAGGTTATACACAACCTCCTACCCAAGACAATCATTCTATTCCTTTGACGACTCCTATTGCTAGTATACCTACTTTTACATCAAACATAATGAATACTTCAACACAAGACATTCCTCCTATGATCACCAGTCATGGGGGCAACCCTTCTTCTTCAATTAACCCTCTTCCTTCATTCAATCCGACTTCTTCATTCATTCCTTCAATGAGTGTTCCTATTACATCTTCACAAATGAACATGATGCAAGGGGGCAATTCATTTAACCATTCCATTCCTCCTTGTAGTGTTCCTCTTGTCCAATCATCTCCTATGACTAATTATCACAGAGTCCCACCACCTTACTCTTTACCTTCTTTCAATAACATCACACCTCCATCTCAATCTAACACATCCAATATGAATTCTTCGACTGAAGCAACCATTAACAATCTAGCACAAACTGTCTCTTCTTTACAGCAACAAATTGCCTCTATGAATCAATCTAAGTCTAGTGTGCCCACATTTGATGTTGCGAGCCCACTTTCTCTTGACATTGTTCGAGCTATCCCTCCTAAACATGTTGAAATCCCGCATTTGGAACTTTATAATGGTAAAGGAGATCCTCTAACACATGTTAAGACTTTTCAAACAATATGTACTGATTTTGCTTATGACCAAAGGTTGCTTGCAAAACTGTTTACTAGAACATTAAGAGACAAAGCCCTACAATGGTATTGCTCGTTGCCTTCTTATTCTATTACTTCTTTCGAACAACTTGCAAATGCTTTCATTCAACAATTTCAAAACAATATAAGTCCTAAAGTTACTTTGATTGATTTAATGCATTGTAAACAAGGTGTTAAAGAAAAAGTGACTGATTTCATTGGTAGATATAAGCATTTGTATGCTCAAATTTCTTTTCCAGTGCCTGACAATGATATTCAAAGAATCTTTATTTCTAATTTACAAAAAGATATTCGAGACAAACTTCTGTTTTCTGAGTTTACTTCTTTCCAACAGTTGTGTGCCACTCTTCACAATTATCAACTGACTGTGAGTCAAATGGAACAATCACATCCTATGGCTCTGAGTGATAAGGGTGATAGCAGTCAACAACCATTTGGGAAGTTTAAACCGAACAGAGATTCCATCAAATTCAATGAAAACATCATCAACAACAATGTGAATGCAGCATCAGGTGTGCCTCCTATTTCTAAATTTTTCAAGAAAGAAAGAAAGTATACTCCTTTGAATGAATCATTGCATAGTATTATGAATAAGTTATTGGAACAAAATGTGCTTACTCTTCCTCCTATAAGACAAATTGATCCTGCAAAGATTACTTCACCTTATTTTGATAACAAATCTTTTTGTCAATTTCATCGTCAGCCTGGTCATGATACTGAAAAATGTTTTTCTTTAAAGGGTAAAATTCAAGATTTGATTGATAATAATACTATTTCTGTTTCTGGAGTGAATGATAAAGGCAACACATCTGTAGCTCCTCCTAACCAAAATCTTCAGATTTTCACTGATCCATTGCCTTCTCATACCTCTAATGCGATTGAGGCTAATGATTCCTCTCTTTCATCTGATGGTCTTGTGTCTATGACTCCGAATGTGATTAACTTTGTAGAGCAGCAAGAAAATCCTAAAGAACCTTCCATCACATTTGATTCCAGTGAAACCATTAGGGCACCTGATGGTCCTTTATACATAGTTGCAAAAGTCAAGAATACACCTTGCCGTGGAGTGCTTATTGATCCTTCCTGCATGATTAATGTTATTACTGAAGAATTTCTTTTTACTTTGCAATTGAATCAAGTGATCTATGACAAAACATATGTGATTGTGAAATTATTTGATGCATTTTCTTCTCCCGCAATTGGTTCTATTACATTGCCTATTGAAGTCCATAACAAATCCCTTGATGTGAACTTTGCTATTATTCCATCTTCCGAACAATTTCGTGTGAAGCTTGGCTATCCTTGGCTATCTTCCATGAAAGCTATTGCTTCTCCTATTCACAAGTGTTTGAAATTTCCCCATAATGGTGAAGTTGTTACTGTCAATCATAGTCTCTTTAAACCAACTGAAAGAACTTCTAGCGTTCCTATTGATTACTTTTGGCCTAAACAATTCCAATCTCTTCCTCCGTGAAGTGATCATCTTTTCAAATCTTATCAAAAGTGGAAAACAGATATGATCTTATCTCTAAGTGAACCTAGAACACCTAAACTTGATATTCCTATCATTCTTGAGAAGGAAGTTCTTCCTTTGAAAGATAAAACTAATGTCTTTCCTCAAGAAGATTCTCAACCCATCCCTATGGATGTGACTATGTCTATGCCTAATAAACTTCCTAAGAGTAGACCTATACCTCCTCGTCATGATGGACTTGGTCTTCTCCCTAAACCAAATATTCTTCCCTTATATGGAGCAGTTCCTCCTCCTTCTTTTTATAGAGAGAAGAGACCTTCTTCTTCTCCTATTATCCAGCCTAAGAGACCACAACCTAAACACCCAAGTGCTAAGGATGAGAACATTCCTCCTCCTCAATCTTCTCCACTTCCTACTAAGACTAGACGTAATAGTTCTGCACGTGAACACCGACGAAAGCGTCGTCTTAGAGCTCAGGCAGCTGCTTCTCAATCTTTGCAATCTCCAAAAACACCTTCAACAAGCATTATTCCATTTTCTCCTCAGCCGGACATTGAGCCTAAATCTCCTAAACATAAGATGCATGATGGTCTTGATCCTGTGCGAGTTAAAGATCCTATTTTTATAAATCTTGATGACGATATAGATGAAAATGTTACTCCTCTTTCTTCTGATACTGAATATGAACTTGTTGATGTTGATAACCATTTATCTAATGAATTTTCTAAAGCACTTATCCTAGCTCCTAGACAAGAACAATGTGGCTCGGAACATGAACATAGCCTTTGTTTGGATCTTGTGATAGCTCCATCTGCTGTGTTGGATGTTCCTCCTCTAGCGTGTTCCCTGCCTTCCCGAAACATTGATCAGCAAGATCGGAGGGTAGATGACATGCTAGACTAGTTACATTAGCATAGCAGATTCTCTCCCCCTCTCTTTGGTTACTTCTTCTATATGTTATTCTCATTCTTCTATTTGTTGTCCTTAGTGTTGTCTACTTGAGGATGATGCAAAGTATTGAGATCCCTCGGTCTCTCTCATGTTGACTCAAAAGACACATGTGTTCCCTTCTTCTAGGTGACCTTCCTTGATTGGGGAATGAAGAACAATTATGCATACATACATATGATATATATACATGAATTATCATACAGCATACTAACCCCGAGGAAAGTGAAGTCACCTCGTGCTTTATGTTTTGTGTCTATTATCCTTGGGTTTATCTCACACTTGGGGGCTAAATACTTGCGATAATGTGCTCCTTTCTCATTTCTTATGTGTATCACTACATTAAAACAATCACCCCCGGTGAGGCGTGTGCGATCGCTTTAACGTAGGGGGGCATACATCCCGCTCATATCTTTTCAAGATACTTGAAAATTTCTTGGTAAATTTAACCTTGCCTTGAAAATTTTTGATATCTTTCTTGCATGACTCATAGTGAGGGAATCTTACTACTGACAGTCATGGTTCTCCCTTGTGATCTTCCCTTTTACTTTGTCAATCGAAGTCGTAAGATCCTTAGTCCACTGGGGGCTTGGTGTATCTTGCCTCCTTGACGTGGTGAAAGTCTTTCAATGTTGTTTCCTTGTACTTTACCGGAAGTATGAGCATACATACTCCCGCTAAAGTGGGGGCTAAATGTAGCATCCTAAAATTGTGACACTTGCAATTTCGACTGCATTTCGGTCTTCACGATGGCGACGCAACACGCAACCTGAATGGAGACCCCAAAACTTGCTCACGACACTGAAAACTGCATTTTTCAAGCACCCTGGCCTGAACCTCCTTGCACCTTGCTGTCCCGGGAGGTGGGACCAGAGCGCCCAGCGCCCTGGTCCTTCAGGACCAGGGCACCCAGCGCCCTGGTCCCTAGGTCCTATTTTGGGCCCGGTCTCCTAAGGGGCTCGGGTCTTTTTGTTTGCAATTTGGAAATTACATTTCCTGGTCGGCCTAAGGTCGGGAAAATCAGTCTATCAGCCCTAAATGACAAGTATATAAACTACATTTTTCTCTCTCATTTGGCATGAAGAGGATATGTGTACAAAGCGTGGAAATTATACTCAAGCATTCAAGTATTCAAGCATTCCTTCAAGCAATTGATCATTTCAAGTCTCCATTCAAGGCTAAGTGTTGCATTCAAGTCAAGGATTCAACCATTGAAGAGGAGATCACATACTACATGCTACAACATACAACATACAACATCTAAACCTTCGCACATAAGGATACCAACATCCTTAGAACAAGGTATTAGTACTTGTTTTACATACATTTACATTTACAGCTCTTGCTCATTTCTTGGTTAATTCCAAAACTGGGGTTTGACCTAAAGGCAAACCCCTAATCCCTAACCCCCCAATCGTCTTCGCTTTTCTATGTGTAGGTTGCAGGTACGCGGCTGAAATTGAAGATCTGGAATCCTTGTGCAGAGACGAACAGATCCCCCTTCGTTTCACGGATTTTTCGGAGGACCGTGGCGCCGGGCGCCATTGTCCTGACAACTTTTGCTCAAATTTGCAGGACAGCGCCGTATCGACATTCTACTGCTAATTCCAGGTCCGCAGCTTCATCCTATAACCCGAAATCAGTTTATAAGCGAATCTTTATGACTTTCTATGTATTCTTAGCTTAATTTCCTTAACAACATTCTTTACAAAAGAGGGTAGCCTTGCTTTCCTAACCCTTGAAATTCATTTAGCATCCAATCTTACATTGTGTGGGATTGGATCTTATGAGTTTCAACCCCTCTTTTGAATGTAAAGTCTCTCCCCTAAGTGAAAACCATCGAATCCTAGCAAACGTCCCTTCTCTCTCCTCGGAGTTGGAAGAGGGGAGAACAACTAGGGTTCGATCGCGATTTTCCGCTTTACAAATAGTTCCACCTGCTTCTTTGATTTGATTGACAATCTGCTTTAGTCTTGTACTGTATTAAGTTATGTTCTCACCTTGATTCGTCCTCATAGATTCAAGTTGTCCTCTTAAATTGTCTACTTTTTCTCTTTGAACATGTTCATCTCCTCCATATACTGATATGAGCTTATTCCACATTGCCTTTGCATCATTGCAACCTTCTAGATCATTAAACTTTGAATCGGTCAATGCAGATGTTATTTCAATCATTGTTTGAATATGTTATTGCTTTGCCTTTATCTCTTCCATAGTCAATGGATAGGTTCTCGGTGTGACAAAATCATTCTCCAGATAGTATACAACATATTCTCCAACTCCTGATAGATGTAGCTTCATCCTTTTCTACCATGTAGAGAAACTTGACTTGTTCAGCTTCGGTGCATCCCTCTTATACATCTTTGGATTTTTAACTCAAGTGCTTTTAAACTTTCCTTCGGGAGTCCAAAGCTCTGATACCAATTGATAGTTCTGATACTTAATATAAGTATAGATCCAATAGCCAACAAGATGAGAGGAGGGGGTGGGTGAATCATACAAACTTAATCATCCATAAAAACATCAGATTCAACCTCGGTAACATATATATCAGTCATATAACCAAAACTGTCAAACATGCAAACTCAAAAGCATATGAACAATATAAACCTCATAACACCAGATTTAACATGGAAACCCAAATAGGGAAAAACCACTATGGGATTTCGGACCCACTAAAAAATATACTCTTCTAGAGTATGCTCAGTTAAAAGAAAATCTTGTTAAAGATTACAAACACATTGCTAGATGTGACTCGGTTAAGGGATTTCCCTCAGATCTATTAGGATCTTCACTTTGTTAGAAGTGACCTTGTCAAAGGATTTCAAACACTCAATCAGAATGTCACCTTGCTAGAGGATTTACATATAAGACTGTTAAGTCCACTCGGTTAAGAGATTTTTTGTCACTTTCACAAAATAACAGTAATAAAAATCTATCTGCAACTTCACATCTAAAATGCTAAAGAAGATTCTTATTTGTTCAATACAATTTAGACATAGAACTAATCTTGTCTATCTGCTGGGCTTCTATACTCTATTATTCTAATAGGTCTTCAAGCTTTTGTGCTCGGTAATCACTATGTAGCATCCCTGTGCATACACTTGTCCACATACATTGTTTATCAACAGTTTCCTATTTATGAACAATTAGGTAACCACTTAATCTCCTTGATCACATTTCCCATAATCAATCATAGCCATCAGATCTTCAATCTTGTCTAGGTTCAATGCATCTTTCGATCTGAAAATGTTTTACCCACCTTGGAACTTGTATAATAGTCTTGGAACTTGTGCTAGGGTATTGCGATTCAATCTGAGTTGTAGATCTTCATGCCGACTTTCCATTGCCTTAGATTCATTAACAAACTTCTTCCATGACTTACCAATCATTGATTCACTCCAGCTCATCAACTTCTTTCATTAAATACCACATGTAAACATTTAATGCAATCTGTTGTAGCTTGGTTACAACTTGGTAACAACTCAGTGAATACTAAACTTCACTCAGTAGACATTCCGCCTTCATTAACCGATAGCGATAACCTTAGGTTTTACCGACTAGGTTCCTTGCTTCATAACATAGTATAGTATTAACCTTTACATTTTACAACATATGTATGATGTTAAGACAATCTAAAACATCATGATCTCATCATTGTCTGACTCGGTAGTAGTTGCCCATTGAATACCTTATTCATTCCTTTATTCATCATATTCTTTCCTGTGTCTTTTACTGACTTCTTTATAATCTTCATATCATACTTCTCAAGATATGGCAACATCATAATGAATTAGAAAATCAATTTTTTGACATCAATGAAAAAATAATAATATCAAGATAGTAAAACATCTTTAATTAGTTATATCCATAATCATCAACAGCCTTCTCAATATCCTTATTGAAATGCCAACAATCTTTCATTGTCTGTTATTATGCAATATTGCCAACAGTGTGACAAAAATTGTCATATGTGCGATAGGATTTGTCATGTGTGCAACTAGATTTCTCATATATTCTATTTAATCTTGTGTATGATGTCGTTCCCAAACTTTTGGGCTAAAACAGAACAACAATTTTTTTTTTGAACAACGTAAACTCATAACATAGTCTACATTAAAATGAAATCAATAGAGTTTTGTCTTAACTAAGATGTAAGTAGAATTGTTCACGAATATTGGATTAACTAACTCACTCAAAAAGGCAACATTAATAATGAGGGCTAATTGTTCCCTAAGAGGGTCCTTGCAATTTAATTAGGTATTTTAATTAACCTAATTAAATTGCCGCTAATTAAAGTCGAGGGAAAATTAAATATTTAAATTGCATCTAAATTATTTTGGGCTAATTGAATAATGATGCGGATATCTTAACTCAATAATTTAATTAATCGAGCGCACACAAATTTCGTTATTTATATTTATCCAATAAGGTTTCAAATTTAATAATGTTAATTGCCAAATAATTCTAATTTATACTATAGCCAATTTTAATTTCCCCTAAACCTTCAAATTTCGACAATTAAATAATCTGGCCAAAAATTGGCCTCATAGGTTAAAATTTTTAAAATAATTAATAATTCTCATTTGCAAATTTCCCCCAAATTAAATTCCACTTGACATCCATCTTTACTTAAATACAAAAAATATCTATGCAAAATCCTTATTAAAAATCCTTGATAAATTTATGACAATAATTGAGATATGAGAACTATATAAAAATTAATAAAATAAAATTAAATAGGTTTTCAACTTAACCTCAAATATATATGTGTGTGTGTGTGTGTGTGTGTGTGTGAAAATATAGCATATATATAAATTATATATATATATAAACATTTTGGATGAACAAATCTATATTTATACCTATTTATACATGTATATTTCCTTAATAGAATGAACCAACTATGCCCGTTAAATATTATTATGCAACTTATAATAAACCCTAAATTATAAGTTATAATTTAAAAGCTTTAATTCAAATTCCCTCCCATATATTTACATGCAAACCCTAACCCGAATATTGGCTAGGGTTGCATTTCTATTATAACTTTGTTATTTAAATGCTAACCCTAACCTGAAATTGGGTTAGGGTTGCATTTTTTAGCATCAAGTATTCTCCTCTTTCTTTTCTTTTTATTTGTTTTTACCGTAACCTGAAATGGGGTTAGGGTTTATTATATTTTATTTTCTTTTGAGTGTGTGTGTTATACAGGTTTGATGGCCATGAGGCAGCGACTAAGTGGAGGGGCAAGGCGGTGGCCAAATGGAGGTCTGATTTCTCAGTGTGGGGCTCCCCAGACGCCACTGTGACTACCTACAGCGGCGGTCGGTGCCATCCACTGTGGGCACCCACAGTTGCCAGTGTCGTCCACTATGTGTAAACACAGTGGCGGCTTGGGCCATCCACTGTGTGTAAACACAGTGGTCCGGCCCATGTGTCGTCCACTGTGTTAACACATAGTGGTTCGGCCCTTAGGAAAGCACTCCTTTTTTTGTTTATTATTTTTTAAAATATATATATATATATATAACAGATTTAAACATATTTAAATATTTATATTTATGTGTATATTTAAATATATATATATACAAATCAGTCTCTTAGGGTTAGAATCCTTTTTCTTTTTTTTTTCTTTCTGTCTCTTTTCCTAAAAAGAAATTTAGACATTAACATACAGGAATGTTAAAAATGTACAGACAGCCCTTAGATAGATATAGTTTTATATTTTTTTTTTTGAAATGATTTATTTCCACATGAACATACTAACTTATATTCTCAGTTATTCCTAATATCGAGCACTTAAACTAACCATTTTTTTTTTTAAACTTAGCATAGTGGAGAAATTTTGCTCTCATTGTTTAAGGCTGCATGTGTACTTTCCTTTCCTTTTTCTAAAATGCCTTAAGACAAATAATACCGGAATTAACTCCTAGATTATTTTTCCTAAATTAATTTCTGCAATGCTTAAACAGGAAATAAAAGTGATAGTAATAAATATGACTGTAGCAACATTTTTAACTTCAATTAGATATCCATAGGGAAAAGTAAATTTACATGGTTCTACTTTAGCTTTCTGCTTTTTGTTCTAAGTAAAAAATGATAGTAAACAATAACATTTAAATATTACAAGAAAATGCTTAAAACATTTTCATTTCTTTTTCTGTATCCTTTTTTTTATATATATAAATTGCAGAGATAAATAATAACAGATTTCAGTATAAGACAAAATTAAATAAAAATAGCAGCAGCATAATACATTACAAAATTTAATCAAAAGCTTTTCTTATATGAATGTTTGAACACAAGATGTCAATTTTTACAAATGGGTAAAATACCCAATTAGTCTCTCATTCCTAATGAATGGGGACTTAACTAAATAACACATTTCTTTCTTTCAAAATGATTACAACAATTACATTCTTATTTCTTTCTGCAACTAAAAACAAATCAGCAACATCTTAGCTTTCTTTCTTTTTCTTTCCTCTTTCCAAGCAACCTGCATACAAAACATAAGGTTGTGACCATGGGGTGCTCACCTCCCAACCTAGGCTTACTAGAAGCCACCCCTGAGCTTGGAGAACCAAGTCCTAGACGAGTTACACTCAAGAAAATACAACAAGCAAGGGGAAAAAACTCAACAAACACATTCCCATCCCAAAGCTGAAACTTCATCTCGTAATGTGATGTTTTACAAGGGTGGAAGTGGACCGAGTACCTTTGAGAAGAACTGCTAGATAGTAAATCACAGCCAACTCATGGCATCCAAGAACACAACAAAAATCATCTTAACCCCCACATCCTTATGACCCCCAAAGGCATACATGCCATATTTTCTCCCCTTATGACCCTCGAATGCATAAACAAAACTATGCAGCAAAGGTCACATGGACAAACCCTTGAGATCACTCTCATGATGAGAGCCTCTCACTCTAAGGCTGTCAAATGCCTTCCACCCCCAAGACCATTTTGCCCTCCCAAGGGTAAGATGGCCTTGGATACTCCTAAAACACAATAAAATGCATTAAAAAAAATGGGAAAAGATCCACATAAAAAATTTCACAAATACAATACAAGGAAAGATACAATATTTACATTCAAGCATTTCTACAATAGATTTTAACATACAAGTAAGAAAATGCACCTACCTTGAATCTGCCAAGGGTATTCTAGGGATAGCTTGGAGAAGGGCAGCCCAATCCACAAATCTTTTCTGCAACACTTAGCCAAAATTCCTATTCTCAAACTGGTTTTTCTTCCAAAATTGTCAAAATCTCCAATGATGGAGAGTGGGTGATTAACTCACTAAGCCTCAATCTCTAGTCTAAGAAGGCTTCTCTCACTCCTTCCAACCTCTTGGATAGAGTGAGAGACTCCCATTGGTTGGTCTTCCCTAGGTCTTACACACTCCCTAACCAAGGCACCTCAAGAAGAGGAATGAAATGGGGAAGAGGAATAACACCTACCAAGAAGTTTATCTAACCAAGGATGGCACTCCTAAAGATGAAATTCGACCATCTAGGAAAACCCACTTTTTTGGGTGGGTAAACAAGCCCTAGGGGAAAGACACATGGCCAAATTTGGCCCTCACCCATAGGTACCCCATGAGGCCTAATAAAAATGCTCCATAATTGACTCTAGGAATTGGTTTAACCCTTAGAAAGTCCACCTAAAGTTAACCTGTGGGTCAACTCTAAGTTGACCCTCCTTATGGCTCACTATCCTAGATCTCTTGGTACCTTCAAGGATAATTAGGAAATATAACAATTAAATAAAAATAAATCTCTTCAAAAAGGTGACATGACAATTGCCAACACAACATACAACATATGTGTCAAATGACACTACAAAAATAATTCCACATCACAATTACACACATGGCAATTGTCCCTTGAATGATTTAAACAGTCTAATAAATACAATTTACACACATGCAAACAATTACATTTACAAATAAAATACGATACATACAGGGTGTTGTCTCTCCAAATAGACAACCCCTGGTTTTACGAACATACATAGGCCCAGGCTTGATTCTCCATAATGTTTCCATGGTCACATGGATAATTTCCTGCACATCTCAATTACACATTAGTACTTTCCAACAGTCTCATATAATATTAAACCACATAAATAAGAATACACATCAATCACTCTGCATACAATTGACATCATACAATTCAATTTTTCATATATCAAGAAAATCCACATAAGCACTTATCATAGTCCTCATAAACTAAATCCATTCATAAGATATGCTAGCATCCTAATAAAGTCCTACAAATCAAATAATGACATACAACATCTCAATGTTACCCTATTCTAGAATCATATAAAATTCTATATCCACAAAGCATAGAAATGAAGCATCAATATATCAATGTTATCAAATTCATGGGATCATATAAAGTTCTATATCCATAATGCATAAAAATAAAGCATCCATAATAGTTCCAACATGAAAATCACTGAAATGCTAGGATGGGTCGGAGTAGGGCCTCACATATGCACTAGTTTGTTGTTTTTTCATTTCCTTGATCTTTTTTAGCTTTCTGTATCGATTTTTCTAAGTTTGTGTTTTATTCCAGAGGATGTTTTCAAGATTACATATGTTATTTCATGTTTGTAATTGTGATTAGAAGTGGATTATTATTCATTATTGATATTTTATGGTTCTAGCAAGAACAATAGTGCCCTAATGTGATTTATATGATTACTGATTGTTATGAGGCTCTTGATAAATTGTGTGAATTGGCTTTATGGTATTTGGCTATTGATTCAGAAGGGAATATGTTATATATAGATATTATTGTGTGGTTTAGAATGAGCCTCCTTGCTTATATATTGTTTTTACCCTAAGGTCTTGGAACATGGTAAGGGAGGTGGGCTTTCATGTGTTGGTCGGGGTCACATGAGAATAGGCCACCAAGAGGTTCATTGTAATGGTGCTTGTGGGTCTCGACTTCCTAGAGCTCATGAAAGTTTTCCTTATTTAATGAAGTAATAACCTTAATTAATTAATTAGATGGATTGGATAATTATGAATCATCTAAATAAGATAATAATAGAGTTTTGGGCCCCAATGCTTAGTCCCAAGGAGGTTGTTTTGGGATAATCTTGGGAAGGCCATGCAGATGGAAAACCATACTCCATTGATTCTCACATAGGTCAAGTTGTGGTTCCACATGTCTATTAGGGTGTGGATTTATCACTTCTTTGTAACGATAGCATGTGATGACATGTCTATGAAGGTTTGACTATATCCCTTCTTTGTGAGGATAACATGTGATGACATTCTTCCCTACATGTGTCCTTGTTCCTTGTTCCTTATTCCATGACTTTTTGGATATCCTCTGGGAGTTTTACACTTTTGATTGAACCTTGGGGTATGATTTGGATTATTGTTTATGTGGTTTCTTTTCTGTGGAATTATGGTTAGGTGTCTATCTGGGTCTAGAGTGTGTGTGGGATCTAGTGTCATCTCCTAGAATGGGGGTTGGTTCTATAGGGTTCCACATGGTTGGGTGGTTTGATGTCTTCTTCCATTGGGATGGTCTTCATTGTATGCTCTTACATGTGGATGTGGATTCTTTATCTCTTTAGTTTATGGATGGATCTATGGACTAGATTATTGTAAACATTTATAGAATGTAATCCAATGTTGTAATGTGATTCATGTGACATTTATAATACTAGTAAAATAGGAAATTATGTATCATGAGATAGATGTATCTGTAAATGGAGACTATGTATCTTGATGTTAAGGGATCTTGTATTCTGATGTAATGGAAAGATGATATGGTAGGTTGTGATCGTGATACTTGTAATAGAATATAATTTTTTAACCCTTGTTGAACCTATGTTGTAGATTCATTATCTATGTATTTAGGAATTAATGTTGGATGAATAACAATATTGTTTGAATTAGAAATATTTATACTATTGGACATTTGGAGGAATTGATTATGTGTTCCATTGATGTTTTTTCATTGATGTCAACACTAGATTTTTTGGCTATTTATCAGTATCCTTTTGGTCCTGGTAGGATGTTTGGTTTTTGGTTAATAAGATCATGATGATCTGATATACTCCAGTATGCTTTGTCTTATGGAATTGGTTTAGATTTTCTATTAATGCTACTTAGATACATGTTTAGTCAATTGGTTTTGATTTGGTGATCGGATGCTTTCTTATATGCTAATAAGACTAGTTTGTTGATCCGGTGAGGGTTTCACCGGTAGAGCTTGATTGAAGATATTTTGATGTTTTGCATAAGTGGTGTTGGTGCGGCTTCTAGTAGTGTTTTAGGATGTTGATGGTTATCATATTCATGTTCCATTTGATTGGTGGTGTTGCATTTAGATCCGGACCTATTATGTTCTATCTAGGTTTTGGACCGACTTAATACATAACATGTTGATTGGTCTTCTCGATGTGTTTTCGGGATGACTTATGGGTTGGATATTATTTGTTTGGTCTCATGATGACATGTTTTATAATTATGTAATATTTTTTATTGTCTAGTGGCTAGCCTAATTGTTTAAGGTCGAGGGTTTGTATATATATGTGGAAGATCTCATTGTAGATCATATTATGGGAATGAAATAGGATAGTATGTGAGAGAATAATTTAATAATCATTCATGTAGAGAATTTGGTCGATCACTGGTGATCGAGTTGAGTTTATGTAAGAGAATTAAGTCCTCTGGTATTGAGCTTAACCAGAAAAGTACTCAAGCATAGGAGATGCTATTATTGCAGTCCATTCTTCCTTTTGAATTGTAGTCTAGATTTTTATGTAGTCAGTGAGACTCCTTTTGTAATGAGCAATGTGCTCTAGGATGTTGGCCTTCCTACAAGTATAGACCCCTCAATTTTTAATCACATACTTACTACAGAAGTATTATCTAACTGTGGGTAGGCTTCCCACCATGGTTTTTCCCTTTACCGGTATTTCCACATACAAATCTTGGTGTGATGTGGATGGTATTTATTTTCTAATTATTGGTTGTGCTTAATTGATATATCTAATATTTTGGTAATTAGTTAATGTATTCCAGTATTGATCTTATGTGTTTCGGTAACAATGTTTTAATTTCTTAAGGTTTCGGTAATCTGGTGACAACTGATTCAGCCACCCCTCTCAGTTGTCTTCTGATTATTTAAACTGTCTAACAGTCGGTATCAGAGATTTGGCTCTCTCTACAGAAGCTTAACCACTTGAGGAAGATCCTATGGTGTCTAGAAATTTAAGTTCATCTAGTTCATCTATAGCTATCTTTCAGAGAGAAATTCCTAGGCTTGATTGAACAAAATATAGAGTATGGAAGATTCAGATGGAGACTTATCTAAGATGTCTTGGTAAAGAAATTTGGGAAATCATAGAGAATGGAGTTACTCCTTTTAATCCGGCATCTAGCAATCCTCCTCAGGAAAACTTGGACAAGGATCTTGAGAATGATTGTAGAGCTAGAGAAGCCCTCTTACGTGCACTTTCTAATCAACAAATAATGGATTGACTGACAAATCATCAGTAAAGGCTATATGGGACAAGTTGGAGACTCTTCATGAAGATAACCCTACTGTTAAGATTTCTAAACTTTATGGTTACCAGGTCAGATATGAAAACTTGAAGATGGAAGAAGATGAAAGGATTACTACATTTATGGAAAGGGTAAATGAAATTGTCATGGGAATTAAATGTTGTTGTGGATCTCTGAGTGAAGATGAAATAGTTTCTAAAGTTCTAATAGCTTTACCACTGGCTTATAAGATGAAGGCTACTGCAATTAATGAATTGAGAGCAATGGCAAATACTTTTGTCAATAGGGATACCTTGGTTGGGAAATTACCTACTTTTGAGCTTAAAGAATTTGGACCTTCTGAAGCTGTGAAGTTTGAACCTTCTTTTCATGCATTTACATCATCAACTGAAAAACAAGATTGGAAAGATTTGTATGCAAAGGAATTGGATGATATGAAGAGAGAAGATGAATAATTTGAGAAACTTGAAGCCCTATTTTCTAGAAGAGTACCTAAAGGACCAGTAGGAAGTAAGTGTGAAGGAAAATTACCTTTTAAATGTTTTGCATGTAATAAGATAGGTCATTTTTCATCTAGATGTCCTGAGAAGAATTCAATATTTGAAGAAAGAGCTAGAAGATCTTTTAAGCCTTACACTAGATATCAAAACAAGCATAAGTATAGGAAAGGCATAGATAAATCATGTTACCTTGCGGATGAGAAAGGTGTGATTGATTCTGATGACGAACTGACATAAGACTCTACTAGCGGTTCTAACAATGGAAAGGAATAGGTGTTTTTGGCTATCAAGGAAGATGATCTATGACTGGAAGAGAATGTACTTGAAGAAAAGGGCCTTGCTGCTAAAATTGAAGATAAGGATGAATGGGTAATTGATAGTGGATGTTCACATCATATGACTGGAGATAAAAGGAAGTTTCTATCTTTGCAAGAATTTGATGGCGATCTAGTTAGATTTGGAGATAACAAAGCATGCATGATCAAAGTAAAAGGAACTATATCATTAGATGGTAAGGACAATACTGATAATGTTTATTATTTTGAAAGTTTAAGGCATAATCTTTTGAGCGTAGGACAATTGGTGGATAAGGGATTTAAATTACAATTCAAGGATGGAAAATACAAGATCGTTAATAGATCTGGATTGGAGATTGCAACCGATACTCAGACAAAAGGTAATATATTTCATTTGAATTTTGGTGAGAAGACATGTTTGATTGCACAAATTGATGAGAGTTGGCTTTTGCATAAAAGGCTATGTCGTGTGAATTTTGATTGCATGGTAAAGATCAATTCAACTAAGGCAGTTAGAGATATACCTAAGATTGTGAAGCCCTATAATCTGGTATGTAATGAATGTCAAATGGGAAAATAGGTCAAAACCTCTTTTAAGAGTATACAAGAAAAATCTAATGATGTTCTTGATCTTATTCATGCTAATTTGTGTGGTCCTACTAGAATCAAAAGTTTTCAAGGTGATAGATATTTTATGATAATCATTGATGGTAATTCTAGAATGATGTGGGTTACCTTTCTAAGGGAGAAATCTGAGGCTTTTGAAAATTTTAAAATCTTTAAAAGTAAAGTTGAAACTAAGACAAAATTGAAGATTAAGTGCTTAAGGTCAGATCATGGTGGAGAAATCATATCCGGTGAGTTTAACAACTTAAAAGATTCCCAAGAATCGAGCCTTGAGGCGGTGAAGTTTGACTCAGAAAATATCAAGGAGGGAAAATATCTAAACCTTCGAATAGTCTTTTTGCAAGAAATGCACCTGGCAAACTGACTGGTAAATCATCTTTCCCCTTTGTGAAAGATATATCAGATAATAGAATAGGTAAACTTGCGATTGAGATTCCTAATATAGTTATTGATCATAGCATCTCTTTAATGTCTTTTTCTTTGGTGGGGAAGTTTGTTGGACCTCGACCTAATATTAAGGATGTTAGGTCCTTTGTTAAGAGAAAATGGAGAATGAAAGGACAGGTTGATGTCTCTGCCTTGCCTAGAGGCTTTTTTGTTTTTTGTTTTTCCTGCAAGGAAGATATGGAAGTTGCTTTAAGTGGTGGCCCTTGGATGTTTGGCAAATATTCTATTTCTATTAGAAAATGGTCTCCTAACATGGAACTCAATGATTCTTTCTTTGAATCTACTCTGGTGTGGGTTAGGTTGCCCGAGTTGCCGTTGGAATACTCGTTGGAGGATGTTTTCTTTGGAATTGCTAACTCCTTTGGGGAGCTTGTTGCGATAGACCCAATGACCGCAGCCCACAAGAGATTGGTGTATGCATGTATCTGCATCAATATATCATAGAATATGGACCTCCCAAGCACTATTGACATAAATTCCAAACTTGGGTTATGGGAACAGTCAATAGAATTTGAATCTCTCCCCTTTGTTTGCTTTTCTTGCAAAAAAGCTAGTCACTAGGCTAAGGCTTGTCCCAGCAACCCTTAAAAACCTGTGATGACAAATATCCATAAATAGGTATGGAAAGAAAAAAATAATAAAAAAGACTGTAACAAGTTAGAAGGAAAAAGTGGAAACTTGGTTAATATATCTGAACCACTAAAAGAAGATAGCACTGACCCTCCTAAGAACCCCCCTCTAAAGGGGAACAAAAAGAATGAAATTAGGGAGTTTGAAATTAAAATAGTCAATACCTTTGAGGCTCTATAGACACAAGTGAAGGAGAATGAAATAAGTGAAGAGACACTTGAAGATGGTGAGATTGAGAATATCACTAATTCTCATCATGAGGCTTTTCAGGAACCTATATCAAAAAAAGATGAACACTGTCTAGAGGATGATTTTCAAGAACATGAAATAAAACTGGGAAGGAATAACAAGTTTGGATCACCTCAGGTAAACTTAAATGCCTTATTCCAGAACATAGGAGTTGATATGACTACATCATCCTAGAAAAGAGAAGATCTATGGAGCAATATGCAAGATGAGTCTAGAGTAGAACAAGAAGAAAACACAACTAGAAATGGGAAGAAAATTAAAACCAAGAAGGTAGGAGGCCTTAATGGAGTAAAAACTAGAACCAGACCCAAGGCTGATTTTGGGGCTTCAAAATCCCCACCGGGATGCAAAACTATGAAATGGCATAGGGACCAAGAGAGAAAGCAAAACATAGCTAATGGAAGGCAGTGAACTATCAAGGAATCATGCCTCAGGCTTCCAAATGAAGGTAATATCTTGGAATATCAGAGGCCTAAATGGTCTCAATAAATAGGATATATTAAGGAACTTCATTCAAGATCAAAATCCAGATATTATCCTGGTTCAGGAAACCAAAATGAGTAAAGAGAAAGTGGAGAAATTAAAGTTCTTTAAAAATGGAGGGGCTTATGGCAGTAGCTCGAATGGAGCCTCTAGAGGGGTTGCTATTTTTTGGAATAAAAGCACAACCTTTGGAGATATGATTGATGTTGATGGAAATATTTTATCCCTAAAAGCTAGAAGCATCATTGATGGTAAGGAATGTGTCATCACTAATATCTATGCCCTTAACTCCAAATCCGCTAGAAGTAAATTCTGGAATAAAATTCAGCATAAAAGAAATTCCTTCCCTCTGAACAGCTAGGTTGTGATGGGAGATTTCAATACTCCTCTGCAAGACATTGAAAAATTTGGAGGCAGTCAAGCTCAACCAGACAGCAGATCTACCCTGATGGACTTTATTAATGTCAATGCTCTCTTTGATATGGATCTCAATGGGGCTTCCTACACTTGGTCTAATCGAAGGGATGGTGAAGATCTCATCCAAGTAAGACTTGATAGATCCCTTGTTACTAATGATTGGATTCTTTCTCATAGATGCTCCCTTTCTGTTATTAATAGAATTGGGTCTGACCATTATCCCATCTCTTTTGTTGCTGAGAATTTTAAGAATAATTAGAGTTTCCCTTTTTAGTTCAAAAAGATGTGGACTTCCCACCCTAATCTTGAAAAATCTATTACTAACTGGTGGAATCTTGATGTTAATAGAACTGCTATGTATAAAGTTGCTTAAAAACTTAAAAACATCAAAACCAACATTAAGACTTGGAACAAGAAGGTCTTTGGTGATATCTTTGATTCAAAGAAAAAACTAAAGGAGGAACTAGACCAGATCCAAAATTCAATATAGAAAGAAGGCTACAGAAAGTATTCCAAAGCCATGGAAGATGATGTCCTAGTCAAACTCCACAACATTATTTCTAGGGAAGAAATCTATTGGAGGCAGAGATCTAGAGCTATATGGTTGAAGGTAGGGGACAGAAACACTAAATTTTTCCACATGACTTCTCTAAAACATAAGGTAGCGAATAGAATCACAAGACTGATTGTTGAAAACATCACTCTACTTAATAATGATGAAATTAGGGATGAAGCTGCCAGGTTCTTCAATCAGCTCCTCACAAGCAACAAGGACATTGATCAGACCCACCAACTCAATTTGGTTAATATTATTCCTAAGATCATTAACCCTATTCAGAATAAGGCCCTTTCTACTATCCCATCTATTGGAGAAATTAAAAAAGCTATCTTTTCATTTCAAGGGGATAAAGCTCTGGGTTCTGATGGATTCCCTATGTTTTTCTTCCAAGAATTCTGGCATATTGTGGGGGAAGACACGGTTAATACGGTCAAATAATTCTTTGGATCTAGAAGAATCCTTAAGGAACTCAACTCCACATTTATAGCCCTAATCCCCAAAGTTGCTAGGGTGGACTCTATGGGAAATTTTAGGCCAATTAGCCTATGTAACTCTTTCTACAAAATCATATCCAAAGTTATGACCACTAGAATTTTGGCGGTGCTTCCCTTCATCATCTGTGAGGAACAAAAAGGTTTTTTTCCTGGCAGGCAGATTCTGGACTTTATTATTCTTGTTCATGTGAACATTCATTCCCTCAGTGCTGCTAAAAAAGAAGGCTTCTTGATAAAGTTGGATTTGGCGAAGGCTTATAATAGAGTGGAGTGGAATGTTCTTTTCAAAATTATGGGGGCTTTTCGTTTTGATGAAAAGGTAACCAAAATAATCAGAGAGTTGATCACTACTCCTATGTTCTCTATTCTGATTAATGGATCTCCTACCAATTTTTTTTAAACTTCAAGGGGGCTCAGACAAGGAGATCCCATATCTCCTATCCTTTTCACCATTTTGGTTGAAAGTATGAGCAGATTGATTCACAATTTGAAACAGAGAAAAACTATCAAAGGTCTTCAACCTTCCTCTACCAATGGTTTTTGCTCTCATCAACAGTTTGTTGATGATACTATCCTCATGGGATATTCTTCTGTTAAGGAGGCTGGTGCCTTCAAAACTACTCTTAATTCCTATGCTTTGGCTACTTGTCAGCAAGTCAATTGGGACAAATCGGCTACTTACTTCCTGAATACTCCGGTCATAAGACAACAGAAATTTTTTTAAATTATTGGGTGCAAAGTGGAAATGCTCCCTTCCACCTATTTGGGTCTTCCCTTGGGTTTAGCTCCCCCAAATTCCTTCTGGAATATTCTTATTGATAAATTCAATAAAATACTTGCTAGATGGAAAGGTTCCATTTTATCCCAGGTTGGGAAACTCCAGCTCCTTCAAGCTACTCTTCAAAATCTCCTTGTTTATGCCCTTAGCCTATTTGGTATCCCGACTAAATTTGTTGAAGCAATGGAAAGAATCCTGAAGAGATTTTTAAGGTCAAAGGAATGGAAGAAAAAAAAAGAATATCCTTGGTTGCTTGGGACAAAGTTTGTAGACCAAAGAATAAAGGGGGGTTGGGGATTAAAGCTCTAAAAACCTTTAACAAAGCTCTTCTTACTAAACAATTATGGAGAGCCTATGATACTAAGAAAGATTGGAATCAAATTTGGTTTGACAAATACATTTAGAATCAACCTATCCAAGGGATCCTTAATTCTGAAAACATCCCTGTTGGATCCTTCATCTGGAATAGCATTACTAAATCCATAAAAGTGGCAAAAGCTGGGGCTGGATGGGTCCTTGGAAAAGGTGACAGAATAAGGTTTTGGGAAGACCCCTGGATGAAGAATGAAGCTCTTTATGATCAAGGCAACAATCAAATTATTGAGGATTGTAAAAGGAGGTTTGGGCTAATGGTGTGTGACTACTGGAAGGAGGACAAGTGGGTTAGGCTTAATGACATTCATTCTAGATTTTCCTTCGTCTAGAAGGAGGTGCTGTCCTTTTCCCCTAACAAAGACTATGATGATGTATTCATCTAGAAAATTAATCCTAAAGGTGAATTTATAGTTGCCTCAACCTACAAAAATACCTTTTCTCAAACCAGTAATCCCATTTGGAGTAAAGTTTGGAACAACATTTTGATCCCTAAAGTCAACATTTTCTTTTGGCTTGCTTCTTGTAATAGTACCCTTACTCTTGAAAATTTAATCCGAAGAGGTTTCAAATTCTCTAATAGATGTGAGCTATGCCAAAAGGAGGGGGAATCAGTTTATCATCTCTTTCTTCACTACTCTTTTACTTGGGATATTTGGTGCAAAATGTGGGAAAAATGGAAAATCAATTGGGTTATGAACAAGAGTATCAAGGATATTATCTGGCAATGGAATTTTCCAACCAAATGCCAACTTATCAAGAACCTTTGGTCTTTGACCCTCCTCATGATTTGTTGGGGCATTTGGAAAGAAAGAAATAATAGGATATTTAGGGAAGCTAAATGTAATACTCAGGTGGTCTTTGAAAAAATCTGCAAGGCTATAAAGGAGAACATCAATATTCCTCACAAGAACAATCAGCAATGGTCTGTTATTGATATAAATGATATGGAAAGAGACATCCTCACTGAATGGAACCTAATACATAAGGTCTACAGATCGAAAAAATAAGAATAGGAGAGATAACATTGTCTGGCGTTTTCCTGATTATGAATGGATAAAGGTAAATTTTGATGGGGCAGCTAAAGGGAACCCTAGGAAGGCTGGTGGTGGAGGAGTTATTAGAAATTCTCAAGGAATTTGCTTTGCTGCTTTTGCTTCTCCTTTTGGGGTCCAAAATAACCATGTGGTTGAAGCTTTGGGAATGCTAAAGAGCCTCTAGCTAGCTCAGGAATTCAAATTCAAAAAACTTTGGCTTGAAGGGGACTCTTTAAACATTGTTGGTGTAAATAAATATTCATTATGGATATTATTACACTTTACTTAAGTTAACTTAGGATAATGCATCTCTTCATAGTTTGGATTTGAGACACTTAGGGAAGTGTGCACATAGGGATAGAGCTTGTAGGAGAAATTGCACCTTTTGTGGTCTTGTTTTGTTGCTACACTCCACATTCGATGGGTCATCCACCTCTTGTGGAATATTATATTATTTCTCCTACCTACCCTTGTTTCTCATTGAGCTACATGTCATGATTGTGTGCTCATACATCCATATGGCCTTGCCTATATAAGAAGGCCTATATTCATTGTATTGGAGAATCCAGTTGATCATTTTCATATTGATGAGAATATAGTTTGTTCTTGTCATTCTTTTGTCTCTATTTTTATACTTTTCATTGTGCCCTTGATCTTGGCAAAATCTCACATGGTATCAGAGCCATTGGGGCTTCATTGATTGGTTTTTGGAGACATCGTGGAAGGCTTCTATTTTTGGATCTGAGGAACTACACTTTTTGGAGGCATCTTGGAGCATTTTTGACCTCACCATTGCATCCGGGAGGCCGTTTCCATAAAAATCGAGTATAAATTCGACCTATTTTGGCAAAAATCAATTTTTGGGTGTGGAGGAAATTTTCTGCCCAATTCGGGCAGTACGGTACAGAATTTTTGGATTTTTTTCAAAAAAAAAAAAAGAATTATTTTTTTCTGAAAATTATTTTCTAGTTTGAAAAATTTTTTTGAAAAAAAAAAAAATTGAAAATTATTTTTGGGATCCGTACCTTCTGGCTAGTCAGCAGTGCACAGTCAATGCCCAGTCAGGAGCACCCAGTCAGCACCTAGTCAGCATTTTCTTTGGAAATTTTTAGACCCCTCTCCATTGAGTAGTTTGGATTTTTGGGTCAACTTTGGAGGCCCATAACTTGCTCAATTTTGCTCCTTTTTGGGTGCAATTTTTTTTGATTTGGGCTAATTTTTCATGCTCTTTGCAGTGGTGTGGTTATTTTCTAGTTTTGGTGCATAGGTGTTTTAGATTTTTTGGATTCTCTAAGTTGTACCTGTCCAATCCTCAATTCTGCAACTTCAAAGGCCTCGTTTGAGCTCATATGACCTCTTTTTCAGGTGCCATTTTTTTGAAAGTGCATGTTTTTTTGTCTACTTTCATAATCTATGATCAGATTTCATAGAGTTTAAGTGGAAATTGTACTTTCAGATATTGGTCTTATTTGGCCTATTTGGTACTTGTAAATTGCTTGGATCTTAGTTTATATCTCTTGCATTATTAGTTTGAGTATCTCTTGGCCTTATTGAGGCAGTTGTAAAATTGAAATTAGAAGTCCACTTTGCCATTTTTTGCAAGTGGCCCACTGTACACGCACTAAGTATAAAGTGCCAAAACATCACTTTTGGGGGGGTTCTTTGATTGAGTTTTTTGTTGCAATGAGTCCTCATAAATTTCCACCTTTAACTCCACATAATTATGCATCATGGAAAATTAAAGTTTTGAGCAAATTAATGGAAAAAGGTCTCACGCATTACATAGATGGAACAATAGCAGCACCACCTGATCCTAAGGCTGATCCTAATGCTCAATTAGATTGGCTCACTAAGAATTGCATGGCTCTTGGAACTTTGCACAAGTATGTATCAGATGACCTCATCTTTCATATTGAAAAGTGTACTACAATCAAAGATGCTTGGGATATGTTTCAGAAATTGTATGGTCAAGTTGATGAAATCAGAGGTTATAAGATTGACAATGAGCTCACCAACTTGGATCCCAAGAGTTTTGATACAATCCAAGATTATGTCACTAAAGCAAATGAGCTAAGAGAAAAGCTTAAGGATTGTGGAATTGACAAAAAGGATGCTTAGTTGATATTCAACTTGTTGGACAAGCTTGCACCAGAATATGCAGCATTTGTGTCTAGCTTCCAAACTCATCGTTTGATAGTGGGGAGTTCCTATGTTATGCCTTCATTTGATGCTTTCACAGAAATGTTGATATTGGAACAATCTAAACTGTTGAACATGGGGCTTCTCAAGTCTTCAAAGTCTGAGGCTTTGGTGGCTAATCAAGGGAATCAAGGAAGTCAAGGCAAAGATTCCAACAAGAAGAAGAAGCAATCTAAGTCACAGTCACAACAGGAAAAAGGACAATCATCCTCTCCATCACAAGGTGATTTTTCATCCTCTCCATCACAAGGTGATTTTTCATTCTCTTCCAAGAAGGGGACACCACCTAAGAAGGATAAGCCAACTTGTGCATATTGCAAGAAGTATGGTCATGATGAGCATCGATGCCACACAAAGCAAGTTGATGAGTTAACTAATCTTCTTAAGAAAAACAACATCAACTTGCCATCTGCCTACACAAAGAAGGATTCATCTCCTTCCTCTTCTTCACAGTCTAAGGGAAAAGGGCAAGCATTTGTGGCTACAACAAGTTCTTCACAGCAGTGGATACTTGACTTAGGTGCCTCATATCACATGGGTTCTACAAAGGAGCAGTTTTCTTCATTGGAGCCATCTAAGGTACCTCACATTTACATAGGTGATGATACACAAGTAGAGATTGAAGGGAAAGGTTCAGTTGACATGGATGATGGAACATTTGAGAATGTTCTCTATGTTCCTAACTTGTCTACCAACCTTCTCTCTATCTACCAAATCACTCACTATGGGAATGGGAAAAAGGTTGAGTTTACACTAGATTCAGTTGTGGTAAAGGAACTTGATGATGATGCCTTGGTAGCAGTGGGACAAGTCAATGACAACTCAAGGCTTTATTCATTCTCCCACTTTGTGCCAAGTTCACCTTCTAGGGCCTTGCTTACTCATTCAAATTCCAAAAGTAAGCTATGGCATGAGCAATTTGGTCACCTCAACTACCGCTATCTTCAATAGCTCAACACTAAAGACATGGTCACAGGTCTACCTTGAATTAGTTTTTCAGAGAGTGTATGTTCAGGTTGTTCCATGGGCAAACATCCCGAGGAAAAGTTTGATAAAGGGAAAGCTTGCAGAGCTTTGGAAGTTCTTCAACTTGTTCACAGCGATATAGCAGGTCCATTTCCAACACCTTCATTTAGTAAGGCCCGCTATGTCCTCACCTTCATTGATGACTACTCCTGCTTCACTTGGGTCTACTTTCTTATTCATAAGAGTGAAGTATTTGATAGATTTCAAGACTTCAAGACTCGTGTGGAGAAGCAATCCGGGAAGGTGGTGAAGATTCTTTGCACAGATAATGGAAGGGAATATGTGAACAAAAAACTTGAGGATTTTTGTACATTGAGGGGATTGATCTTCAATATTTTGTAGCATACACTCCACAGCAGAACGGAGTTGCAGAATGCAAGAATAGAACTCTCAAAGAAATGGCTAGTTGTATGATTCATGCACGTTCTCTTGATCCCGCCTTTTGGGCCGAGGCTATTAGTTGTGCCACACACATCCAGAATCGGGTTCCTCACAAAGCTTTGCAAGGTATTACTCCTTTTGAAGCTTGGACTAGTAGGAAACCAATTGTGAGATATTTTAGAGTCTTTGGGTGTCTAGCATGGGCTAGCATACCTCCGCAAAAATGCAAGGCATTGGAACCATAGAGTCGACCTTGCATATTTGTTGGATATCCTGAGGGTGTTAAGGCATATAGATTGATGGATCCTGAGACACATGAGGTGGTCATTGAGAGGAGTGTTCACTTTGAGGAAAGCTCTCCTAGCTTAGCCTCTCTACCTCCTCCACCTTCCTCCACTGTGGATAGTGATGCTAGTGATTTAGATGATGAGACTCCTTCAACTCTGACTCGCAGGGTTACACCTCCACAAGGTCCACTTGCAATTGAGGAGCCTCGTTCTCCACCTCCACCTAGACCTCATTGGGCTCGACAGACACTTGAGTCTGTGGGTTCTCTTGTTGGGGATCCTTTAGATACACGGAGAACTCGATCACAACTTCAAAATCTTCCACATGCATTCATTGCTACTGCTTCTGATCCACAGAATTTTGGGAAGCATCAGGGGTTCCTGAGTGGGACCAAGCTATGGAGGAAGAGTATAGTTCCTTGATGAGGAACAACACATGGGATTTAGTCCATCTCCCTAAGGGGAGAAAGATGGTTCGATGTAAGTGGATCTATCGGACCAAGTTTGCAGCGGATGGTAGTGTGGATAAGTACAAGGCTTGACTTGTTGTGAAAGGTTTCTCCCAGGTAGCAGGTGTTGACTATACTGAGACGTTTGTGCTCGTAGCCAAGATGAACTCCATTCGCTTGACACTTGCTATTGTTGCAGCTCATGGTTGGGTTGTACATCAGATGGATGTGAAGAGTGCTTTTCTTTACGGTGATCTTGATGAGGAGATTTATATGGAGCAGCGTTTCATCCAGGATACTTCCTTGGTTTTCAGACTAAGGAAATCTCTCTATGGCCTTAAGCAGGCCCACAGGGCTTGGTATGCCAAGATGGATTCCTTTCTTCTCTCTACAGGGTTCACCAGGTGTCATTCTGATCCAAATGTCTACATTTTGCAATAGGATGACTCTCACTTGATACTTGTGCTCTATGTTGATGATTTGATCATTACAGGGAGTACCACATCCATCATTAGCAGGGTCAAATCTACTTTGCATGATAGATTTTCTATGACTGACTTACATCTTTTGCACTACTTTCTTGGGATAGAGATTTCACAGTCACCTTCTGGGATTACACTATTGCAGCCCAAGTATGCTCTTGATCTACTTGCACACTTTCATATGGCTGATTGTAAGCCTACACCGACTCCCTTTCTTTCAGGAGTCAAGCTTGAGGCTCAGTGTTCTTCTCCACCAGTTGATGCCACTATGTATCGTCAGCTTGTGGGTAGTCTCATCTACTTGACCCATACATGCCCTGATATTTCATTTGCAGTTGGCATGGTTTCCTGCTTCATGCAGGAACCACATGAGCTTCATTGGAAAGCTGCCAAACGCATCCTTCATTACATCTAGGGTACACATCACTATGGGATTCACTATGTAGTAGGCACAGGACTTCGCTTGGTTGGTTACACAGACTCTGATTGGGCTGGCGATCTTGATGATTTCAAGTCTACTTTCGGTTATAGTTTTCACCTTGGTTCAGGCCCCATTTGTTGGCAGAGCAAGAAGCAACATGCTATTGCTCTCTTCAAGTGAGGCTGAGTATCGAGGTGTTGTTAACGTAGCGACTGAGACCATTTGGCTCCAGCAGATTCTCATAGAGTTTGGGTTCACCACTCCATGGCTGACAGTTCTACATTGCGACAATCAGAGTGCTATTGCAATCTCGAAGAACCCAGTCCAGCACCAGTGGACCAAACACATCGAGATTCATATGCACTATATCCGAGAGCTCATTCAGGAGCAGGTCATTGATTTGCAGTATTGTCCTACAGAAGAGCAAGTTGCTGACATATTCACCAAACCTTTCACTGAGAGTAAGTTCCAATAGTTGCGAGCTCTCTTAGGGGTGCAGGATGTGTGATTAGGGGGGGTCAGCTGACTTCTCCTTCCTCTCTTATGGGGGGGGACTTTTTCCTCTTTGAGGTTTTGTCCTTCTTCTTTGAGAGTCTTTTGTATTTTCTCCCTTTCTCCATTTGTGAGAGATTGCATTGCATAGTTTTTCTTGCATTTGCATATTGTAAATGGGTACCTATCATGGCCTAGTAGCCAGGACCCATCTTGCATTATTGACTTGAGTCTTCATTCCCCTAAGTTGCACTTAAGGGGGGGTGTTGGTGTCAACAAATATTCATTATGGATATTATTACACTTTACTTAAGTTAACTTAGGATAATGCATCTCTTCATAGTTTGGATTTGAGACACTTAAGGAAGTGTGCACATAGGGATAGAGCTTGTAGGAGAAATTCCACCTTTTGTGGTCTTGTTTTGTTGTTACACTCCACATTCGGTGGGTCATCGACCTCTTGTGGAATATTATATTATTTCTCCTACCTACCCCTAGTATTTCTTACCTGCCCTTGTTTCTCATTGAGCCACATGTCATGATTGTGTGCTCGTACATCCATATGGCCTTGCTTATATAAGAAGGCCTATATTCATTGTATTGGAGAATCCAGTTGATCATTTTCATATTGATGAGAATACAGTTTGTTCTTGTCATTCTTTTGTCTCTATTTTTATACTCTTCATTGTGCCCTTGATCTTGGCAAAATCTCACAAACATCATACATACCCTCAAAGGTACAAGCTTTGTTTCCTGGAATATTACTAATTTAGTTAAAAGTGCTAAATATCTTTTAAATAACTATGTTAGTATTAGTATAACTCATACCTTTAGAGAAGGCAATAAGGTTGCAGATATTCTAGCCAATGAAGGGGTCAATTTGGAGAAGGATGTCAAATACATTGGAGAAACTCACATTAAAAGGGAGGTTAAAGAGCAATTATACCTTGATCGCATCAATGGGTCAAGTTAATCTCATGATTACTTTTTGGGGAATGAATTCCAAAGATAGATTTTGGGGGTGGATTAACTGTCAACTTATGAGTGTTTTTTGGCATTATTTACAAGATCATATGTGTGAGAAAGATTATAGTAATAATTTCTAGGTTTGTGCGGCCATAAGCAACAATTTCAAAACAACGAAAGAACCTCTATATTGGAATTCCAAAAATAACAAGTTTTCAGGGTTTCACCTGCGGACTGTGAATTGTAGCAGAGGGTATCTCTACTTGGAGCTCAGAATGGGTGGTAACCTAAATAGGAATGAGCCTCTAGGATGTGAAAACTGGAGGAGTGAACGAAAGTTTTGGAGAAGGCTCCACAGATATAGCTTTATTGACTATATGGAAAAGCTTCATGAAAGTAGAAATTTTGTGTCTTATGGGTTTGCTAAAAGCTAGAGTAACAGCAGAGTCACCCTGTTCGGGGAGATTTGGAAAATTGATGAAAACTTGGTTGCTGAGGTTACGGGTCTTCAGAAGGAGGGGACTAAATTATACAGGGATCAAAAGTATGCAGCTGAAGCTTTCAAAAACTTCCCGAAGTCGGAGGATGAGAAGGGCAAGTTGGTGAAGAAGGACAACATCTCCTACTACACTCCTCAGTAGGTAAAGCCCTTCTGGCAAAAATTTCTAAGGGATTTAATGGAGTATTTGACTATGGATGACAGATTTACAAAAATTTATAACTATCATTTTGCTATTTTGAACCATTTCCGTCATGGGGCTAAAATTTCCCTATCGTTCTATTTAGTGTCCTCTCTAAATGAGAGCCTTGTAGACCATGCTAAAAAGCCTCACTCTTACCCTTTAGCCCACTAGGGGCTTATACTACTAATATATGAATATCTAAAGGACAAGGCCAGGGCAACCAAAGATGACCCCTTTCTCATTAATGCTCATATCTCTGAGAGCTCCAAAGACTCTGACTCAAATGGGGATCAACCCAACACCCCTACCCACAAAAAAAGGAAAGTTGAAACAGAGCATGAGGAAAAGGAGGTGCATTGTGACGAGGAAGAGGAAAAGGACAAGGACATTGATACTAAAATGGAGCAAAATAAGGATGAGAACTATGGTGAAGGGGAGGAAGGGGGTAACTCTGAAAACCCTCACTCTAACCCTAAGGGCTTGGAAAGTGAGAATACTACTCTGAATCCTAAGGAGTATGACAACCCTAACTCTGAGGAGACTGAATAGGGCAAGGACTCTGCAAACACCATATTGAACACCACCTGTAACTGTATTCTAGAATCCTTCAATTTATAGAAATGGGTTGTCAAAAATATCACCAGTATGCAAGGTAAGCAAAGGGAGCTGGAAGATAAGATTAATAAGTTGATTAAGAATTCTGGCTCTGGGAAATAGAATGAGGATATAGAAAATAGTGAAGCTGAGGAGGAAATGGAGATGGAGGATTGGTTGGAGAAAGATCTGATCAAAGGGGACCTGAAACACTTGGAGGATGTTATCAGAACTCTGAAAGAGCAGGCGGTGGAGGACAAAAGCAACATCAACACCCGGATCACCCATAATGAGAAGGCTCTGAAAGGCCTCATGAACCACAGCCTCCAAGTCCTTAAAGTTTCTTCCCAGAATATGAACTCTTTGGTGGATCATTTGGAAAGGAAAAATCAGGATAAGAACCTGGTAATTATAGAAGACACTCCAACCTCTAGCCCTACCCACCAGAATCCTAGATGCAAAACTAGGCAGACCACCACTAAGAAGGACACCAAAATGAAAGAGAGCCAGCTGGGACAGGAAAACAATGACCTGAGGGAAGTGGCCAAGATGATGATTCTCTTGGTACATAATGCTAAGGAATCGATTAAGAGTTTTTAATTAACTTGTAATGTTGGGCTTGAGGCCAATTTCTTGCTGGCCTCTTGCTGTCCCTTTCTCTACTGCTGGTTTTTTTGCTGGTCTTTTGCAACTATCTTATTTTGTTTCCTTCTTGGCTATCTATCGATTGTAATCAGGTTTTGGGTCCCTTAAAACCTATTTTTACTTAATCAAAAACTTTTGTGAGAAGCATGGCATAAGGAGACAATTTTATGCTCCTTGGACACCTCAGTAGAATGGAGTTGTGGAAAGAAAGAATAAAACTATCTTGGATGCTACTAGAACCATGATGATGGAAGATAATCTACCCCATATCTACTGGAGAGAAGCAATAAGAACAATAGTTTATACATTCAATTCAGAGTTCATGTCAAAGGAGAAACCGGTAAGACACCTTATGAATTATGGTTTGGAAATATGTCCTATAGTTAAGTACTTTAGAGTCTTTGGTAGTAAATGTTATATCAAGAGAGATGATTTCATTGACAAGTTTGATCCTATATGTGATGAAGGAATATTTCTTGGTTATTTTAATGAAATCAAAGCATATAGATGTTATAACAAGAGATTACAAAGAATTATGGAAAGCGCTAATGTCAAGGTGGGTGAATAAAATAGAAGTCAAATCAGAATTTATGAGAAAGAACCGGTAGTGGAAATGATGATAACTGAACTGGTAACACCTTTACCAGAATAGAATGTTGAACCAGTTACTTTGACAGTATCAAAAATTTCAACAATAACTAAAGATCAGGAAAGAGGAACAAAGAATCAAAAGACTATTAGGTATGTAAGGTTGAATCATTCAGAAGATCAAATCATTGGGGATAAGAACAATGGAGTGATGACAAGAAAAAGATTGGTAGATAATGAGGTATGTTCAATTTCTCAAGCAGAACTGATATCAGTAACTGAAGCATGTAAAGATGAATGTGGGATGAAAGCTATGGAAGAAGAAGAATTAGATCAAATAGAAAATAATAACACATCGATTCTAGCTCCCCGACCTAAAAATAAGAATGTTATTGGAACTAAATGGGTTTTTAGGAATAAACTAAATGAAGATGGAAAAGTTGTGAGGAATAAAGCTAGATTGGTTTGTAAAGGATATTCTCAGAAGGAAGGAATTGATTATGGTGAAACATTCTCACCTGTAGCTAGGATTGAAGCTGTAAGAATATTTCTTGCCTATGCTGCACATAAAAACAACAAGGTTTATTAGATGGATGTCAAGTGTGCTTTTTTGAATGGGGATCTTGATGAGAAATTTCATATTGAGTAACCTGATGGCTTTTCACTTTTAGATGATAAAAATATGGTTTGCAGGTTAAAGAAAGCTTTATATGGATTGAAATAGGCACTTGGAGCTTGGTATGCAAGGTTGGACAAATATCTTTTAAAGCATCATTTCACTAAAGGTAATGCTGACAATAATCTATATTATAAAGTCACTGATGATGATATACTAATTATTGAGGTCTTTGTTGATGACATCATTTTTGGAGGTGAAGATAAGTTGTGCATGGAATTTTCTAAAAATATGGAGAATGAATTTGAAATGTCTATGATTGGGGAAATGAAATTTTTCTTACGTTTGTCGATTTCTCAGACTGATAAAGGTATTTTCATCTTTCAAACTAAGTATGCTATGGAGATGTTGAAGAAATTTGGTATGGATAATTCTAGACCAGATAGTACTCCTATGGTTATATGTGAGAAATTGACAAAGAAAGATGAATCAGTTCCGGTAAATCCTACAAGATACAAGTCTATGATTAGAGGTCTGCTATATTTGACTCAAACTAGATCAGACATAATGAATGCAGTTTGCATTGCATGAAGATATGGAAGTGATCCTAAAGAAAATCATGAGAGTGCGGTGAAAAGAATTTTTAGATACTTACAAGGTACATCTAAATATGGTTTGTGGTGCCCTAAAGATGATGGCTTTACTTTATGTGCATATACAGATGTAGATTGGATAGGTGATGTTGATGACCAGAAGAGTACTTCTGGTGGAGCTTTCTTTCTTGGAAAGAAACTTGTTTCATGGATAAAAAATAAATAGTCATGTAATTCTTTATCTACTACTGAAGTTGAGTATATTGTTGTTGCTACTAAATATACACAAGTTCTATGGATGAAGAAAATGTTAAAGGATATAAAAGTGCATTGCAATGGACCTGTAGTTATTCATTGTGATAACTCTACTTCTGTAGACATATCAAAGGATTTGGTATTCCACTCTAAGACAAAGCACATATCTATCAAGAATAAATTTTTGAAGGAGAAGGTGGAAGAAAATGAAGTTAGACTAGTTTATGTGAACACTAAAGAGAAGATTGCAGACATCTTCACTAAACCTTTTCTTAAAGAATCATTTGAGTACCTCAGAGACAAATTAGGGGTTTCTTCCCCTCCAACAAAAAATTGATTGATTCTATTTGGCATCAATCTAATATGCATTATCAAAGATATTATTCATTCTGGATTGATGTGGTGATGCTACTACTCAGGGGGAGTAGTTAGTCTTGTGATTCAGTGGTTTATGATATTGCTTTGATATTTATGTTAGATATTTGGCATTAATGTCAAAGGGGGAGATATTTTCATGTTAAAAAATTAAGGGTTATATACATTAGGGGGAGAAATGTGTAGAACATAACTATGATATCATCTAGAGGGAGAGTGTGGATCAAAACTTCATTGCTATATTCTTGTGTGGGAGATTTGTTTGGCATTCCTTGGCACTTGGATGTTTTTCACATTTAGTGTTGCCAACAATGCCAGAGGGGGAGATTGTTGGCCATTTGGAGGAATTGATTATGTGTTGCATTGATGTTTTGTCATTGATGTCAACACTAGCTATTTGGGTTGTTTACCGGTATCCTTTTAGCCCCGGTCGGATGTTTAGTTTCTATTTGGTAAGATCATGATGATCTGGTATACTCCGATATGATTTGGATTATGGAATTGGCCTAGATATGCTATTCATGCTATTCAGATACATGTTCAGTTAGTTGGATTTGATTTGGTGATCATATGCTTTCTTATATGCTGGTACTCCTGGTTTGTTGATCCGGTGAGGGTTTCACCAATAGAGCTTGATTGAAGATCTCTTGATGTTCTGTATAAGTGGTGTTGTTGCAGCTTCTAGTACAATTTTAGGATGTTGATGGTTATCATGTTCATGTTCTGGTTGATTGGTGGTGTTGCATTTAGATCTGGACCTATTGTGTTCTATCTAGGTTTTGGACCAACTTAATGTAACATGTTGATTGGTCTTCTCGATGTGTTTGCGGGATGATTTATGGGTTGCATATTATTTGTTTGGTCTCAGACCAACATGTTTTATAATTATGTAATATGTTTTATTGTTTGGTGGCCGACCTAATTGTTTAAGGTCAAGGGTTTGTATATATATGTGTAAGATCTCATTATAGATCACATTATGGGAATAAAAAAGGATGGTATGCAAGCAAATAATGTAATAATAATTCACTCAGAGGATTTGGTCGATCATTGGTGATCGAGTTGGGTTTATGTAAGAGGATTAAGTCCTTCAGTATTGAGCTTAACCGGAATTGTACTTAGGCATAGGAGATGCTATTATTGCAATTCATTATTCCTTCTGGATTGTAGTCTAGATTTTTATGTAGTCAGTGAGACTCCTTTTGTAATGAGTAGTGTGCTCTAGGTTGCTAGCCTTCCTATAAGTGCGGGCCCCTCAATTTGTAATCACATACTTACTGCAGAAGTATTATCTGACTGTGGGTAGGCTTCCCACCATGGTTTTTCCCTTTACCAGGTTTTCCACGTATAAATCTTGGTGTCATGTGGATGGTATTTATTCTCTAATTGTCTGTTGTGCTTAATTGATATATATTCTATTTCAGTAATTGGTTTATGTATTTTGGTATTGATCTTATGTGTTTCGGTAACAATTTTTTAATTGCTTAAGGTTTCGATAATCTGGTGACAATTGATTCACCTCCCCCCCTCTCAGTTGTCTACCGGTTATTTGAACTATTTAACATGTACCTTATATGATTGAATTGGAAATTGTGCTTTATACTTGAGTGTAATCTTCTATTAGGCAATAGAAAATGATTATACTTTAGATTTTATGTTTGGATATGTATTGATAATTGATGGTTAGGACATTGTGTAGTTAGATATAAGTTGACATTGTAAGTTGGTAAGAATTGTTGCATAATTAGAAAGGTTATTTGTATGGTTAGTGATTATCTTGATAATAAACAAAGTTATTCTCTTCATGTTATTTTCTTAATGAATGAAATCATGTAAGTGTTTATAAGCAATTGTAAGGTTAAATTTTATTGGAAATGGTATAGATATGTCATATATGAAGTTATTAATGGATTAACAATGAGACTATAATGGTGTAGTAAATGATATATATAAGGGAATTAGGAACATTTGGAATTGGCTCTTTTAAAATGAATCGAAGGGGAGAATAAATGGTAATTGGACTATAATAAAATATGGTGATGATAGCTTTATGAAATGAATGGTTCCTTATGTTTTTAGGAAAGAGTAAATGTTAGGAATGAATGTAAGAGTTAAATGAATATATTAGAATGTGATAGTATTCTATGATGATAGTTTCATTCATGTGCTTAGAGTTAAATTAAGTAGTGGCCTTGAGATACCCTAGGAAATGTTAAATGAAAAGTTGTTATTTCTACTTGCATATTATATTCTTATGATCATGTTTAAGTAGATTATGTGTATGGTTAGTGAATGTTTAGGTGAATGCAAATTATTATTGAGTTATGTGTGTTTCATTGGTTATTATTTAAATGAAGATAAAATACATGCTTGTGTTTATTTCAAATGCATATGTCATCTATTAGAATATTTCAAAAAAAATCTCTATTTGTTATTTAGTTGGTTAATTTCTCTAGGGTATTTTGGTAGGCATTACATTTCTTTAAAATGAAGCTTCTCCAAATTCTAAATGTGAATGGTTGGTGGACAAGTATAATTCTCTCATTTGTAGCATTATCCATATTAGCATCATTCACACAATGAGAGAGGGTAACAAAGTTGTGGATAAGTTGGCTTCCTTGAGTCCATATTTTGTGAATTTAAAAATTTGGACTAATTCTTGTGATCTTCCATATTTGGTTCATGTAGTGATATATAAGGACATAAAGTAAATGATGGGTTATTTTATTGAAAATTTTATTTTTTAATCCTAGCCATCCTTTCAGGAAGTCATTTTTTGCTAGATTGTTGGATTTCCTTTTCGAGTAGTAGTGTCATTTCTCCTTATAAGTATTGTGACATCCAAACTATTGGTTTTTGTTTTGCCAACCTGATTTATGTTAAGAATCTCTTGATGGTGAAAATGTTGGCAATATGCTAGATTTGGTTAAGTGTTGTCATTGATGTCAACACTGTATCCCGGTTGGAGGCTATCCTAGTTAGTCTTGGTGATCATCTTGGTTTTGGCTATGATTTTGATCTGGTATGATCAGATCTCTGGACTCGGCTTTGGATGATTATTTTGGATGGTTATATTCTTTCTATATTCTATTGGTTCATGATTTGGTGCTTTGGCTGCTATTTCTTTTTTTCCTAGTTGGTATTTTTCGGTACTAGTTAGCTTTACCCGTAAGCAATATTTGATGATTTGGTCAGACGATTTTGGTCTAGCTTATGGAATTGGTTTCTATCATGCTGAAGGTGTTTCTTGATTACTTCCTAAGTGTTTGGTGACTTTGGATTGGCTGGCGTGCAGTTATTATGGTCCTATTTAGATCCAAATTGTTTGGATATTTGAATTAGGTCCATGATATGTAATGTAAATCATAATATTGTTCTGGTGGTATCATGTGATATATTTTTGTAATTATGGGTTTATGGGTTTAAGGTTTAGCCGACCTTATCAAAAAGGTTGATGATCTGTATTTATAGGTGACTTTTTCATGTAATTGTGATGGATGGTTATGGGGTGGTTATGTCTACACTATCAGAGACTAGTTTATGTGTGAACAAGGTTATATCATTTAGTGAAGGTTTAAGGAAGATTTTGTATTGTAGGGTAGACATTTGTGCTTAACTGGAACTGTATCAATTATTAGTAGAAGCTACTTTCATAGTTCATTCTTTCTAGATTGTAGTTTGATGTTTATGTAAGTCAGTGAGATTTCTTTTTGTGATGAACAATGAGCTCTAGGTGGTTGGCCTGATTGCAATTGCAATTCTCATTGTAATTATTTCACACACTGTTGCAGAAGTATTATCTGGTTGTGGGTAGGGTTTCCCACCATTTTTTTCCCTTTACTGGGTTTTCCACATCAAAAATACTGGTATTGTGTGTACTATGCTTTCATGTTTTATATTTCATTATGTTGGTTTCTTTGTGCTCTGGTTCAAAGGTTTTTATATGCAATAGTTTTGATTACTGATAGTAAACTGATTCAGCCCCTTCTCTTAGTTTACTCCCATTATTAGATATGTCTAACAATTGGTATCAGAGCAAGATCCTCTCTACAGAAGCTTAACCACTTGAGGAGATCCAAGGGCATTAGCATCAAGTTCTATATTCAATCCCTATAGGAAGGAGAGTCTCATATTTAAGGGTACAAATTACAAAATATGGAAAGAGCGAATAAAGATTCATCTCAAATGTATTGGAACTGAAGTTTGGGAGATAGTGGAGAAAGGGTATATACCTCATGATCCTAATTCTGGAGCACCAATACTTGTCGATGACCAGAAGAGAACATTAAATGATGTTAGAGAAAAAGAAGCTTTGTTGAGCGCCCTATCTGATGAAAAGTTATTGAATGTCAAAGAGTTGGAGAATGCTAAAAAGATCTGGTTGAAGCTTGGAACTCTTTATGAAGGTGACCAAGCAGTAAACATTGCTAAACTTGAAGGTTTCTAGGTGAGATATGAAACTTTAAAGATGGAAGAAGATGAGATGAATAGTTCTCTCATGGATAGATTAAATGAGATTTTCATGGGTATCAAATGTTGCGGTGGATCAATCAACGAGGATGAGATAGTGTCAAAGGTTCTGATAGTTCAACCTCTAGTTTACAAGATGAAGGCTACTACAATCAATGAACTCTAGACAATGCCATATACCCCTGTTACCAGAGATACATTACTTGGGAAATTGAATTCTTTTGAGCTTGAAGAACTTGGAGATCAGAGTGCTACTAAAACTGAGATTTCATTTAAAGCATCTGCCTCTAGTAAGAATAATTTAGATTGGAAGGAGATGTATGCTAAAGATATGGAGTACATTAAGGGAGAAGAGAGAGAAATTGAAGAGCTGGAAGCCCTTATTGCTAGATTAATCCCTAAAGGACAAGTTGTAAGTAAGTATGAAGGAAAAGTCCCTTTTAAATGTTTTTCATGCAATAAGATTGGTCATTTTACTTCTAGATGCCCTTAGAGCTCTGCTAGGAATCATGAAAGATTTGTGAGAAGTTATAAGCCTAATCCAAAATATCAAAGAAAACCTAGATTCAGAAGGAATAATGATAAATCATTCTATTATGCTGGTGACGATGATTTTGGTATTACTGATGATGATGATGATGATGAACCTGTGAGTGGATCCGATAATGGAGCTTCCTCTAGTAAAGATTGGGTCTTTATTTCTATCATGGATGATTCTCCGGAACCTATCATTGAAGCAACCCATACTGAGGAGAAGGATTTGGCTACTAAAATTGAAGAAATGGATGAATGGGTCATAGATAGTGGATGCTCACATCACATGACTAGTGATAAGAGAAAAATATTAACATTGCAATAATTTGATGGTGGACTAGTCAGATTTGGAGACAACAAGGCATGTAGGATCAAAGTTAAAGGAACAATATCACTAGATGGTAAGACTAATACTGATAATATTTATTATGTTGAAGGCTTAAAGAATAATATGTTAAGGGTAGGTTAGATGGTGGATAGAGGACTTCATTTACAATTCAAGGATCATCAATAGATCTGGATTGGAAATTGCTTCCAGAACTCAGACCAAAGGAAACATATTTTATTTGAACTCTAGTGAGAAATCTTGCATCATTTCTCAGATTGATGAAAGTTGGTTATGGCATAAGAGGACGTGTCATGTAAATTTTGATTGTATAGTGAAGATCAATTCTACACAGGCTATCAGATATTTGTTTTCAATTGTTAAACCTCATAATCTGGTATGTAGAGAATGTCAAATGGGTAAGCAAGTTAGAACTTCTTTCAGAAGTATACATAATAAATCTAATGAAATTCTTGATCTTATTCATATTGATTTGTGTGGACTGGGAAGGAGTAAAAACTTTCAAGGTGATAGATACTTTATATTACTTATTGATGACTACTCTAGAATGATGTGGGTAGCATTTTTGAAAGAAAAATCAGAAGCTCTTGAGAAATTCAAAATCTTCAAAACTATGGTTGAGACCGAGACAGGACTAAAGATAAAGTGCTTAAGGTTAGATCAAGGTGACGAGTTTACATCCTGTGAGTTCAACAAATTTTTTGAGAGGAATGGTATTAGAAAACAACTTTCTGCACCTAGGATTCCGTAGTAGAACAGATTGGTGGAAAGGAAGAACACAACAATATTGGATGCAACAAGAAATGACTAAAGCTAGATTGTCTAATATCTATTGGAGGGAAGCTGTCAATATGACTATATACACTTTCAACATAGTACACATTAAAATTTATACCGGTAAGATTCCTTTTGAATTATGGTTTGGTCATACTCCTACTGTCAGATATTTCATAATTTTTGGAAGTAAATGTTACATTAGAAGAGTTGATGCATTAGGAAATTTTGATCCTAGAAGTGATGAAGGAATATTTTTGGGTAATCCTACTAAGAGCAAAGCATATAGTTGTTATAACAAAAGATTGAATAGGATAATTGAAAGAATAAATGTCAAGGTGGATGAGTATGGTAGTAATTAGATTAGATCTTATGACAGTGGACCAGAAGATGAATTTATCAGACCTAAATTGGTAATGCAAGAATTAGTTTAGAATAGTGAACTAGTGATACTAGTAACATGAAAAAATTCAATAGTGACAAATGAACAACAAAATGAGTTAGTAAATCAAGACATTCAAAGACTCCCAAGTATGTGAAACTAAATCATTCTGAAGATCAAATCATTGCAGATAAAAGGAAAGGTGTGATGACTAGAAGAAGATTAGATGTTGAAGAGGTATGTTTAATTTCTCAAATTAAACCAGAATCATTTATCGAAGCTAGTAAGGATTAAAATTGGATAAAACTAATGGAAGAAGAATTAGATCAGACATAAAATAATAAAGCATGGGAATTAGTTCCTAGCCCTAAAGACAAGAATATTATTGGAACTAAATGGGTTTTCAAGAATAAATTGAATGAGGAAGGTCAACTTGTGAGTAACAAGGCTAGATTGGTTTGCAAAGGTTATTCATAGAAAGAAGGAGCTGATTATGGACAGACTTTGATGGTATGATGAAAGAATAAGTATCCGATACAATATTAAGAGGGGGGGGTGTGAATCAACATATTGAAAAAATGATACAAAGTTCCCAAACTCAAATTAAATCACACAAAGTAAACATATCTTAGTCAAGATCAATATTCATAAGAATACTTGACATCAACCGGTTTAACTGTTATGACAACTTAATAGTAAACAACTTCAATCTTGTAAAAATCAACAATGCTTAATCACAACTCAACATATTCATCTCTCAATGCTTCTAATTATCATGCCTTATCAAAAGTTAATCAAATTAACAAATAATATCATAACCACAAAAGCATTCACCACTTGACACAATTGTTTATACGTGGAAAACCCAAATAGGTAAAAACCACGGTGAGATGAGACTCACAAGGATATCTATCTGAACTCTTCTAAAGTTCGCCCTATTAGGATCCAAACATGTTAAAGCTTTACAATAAGTCATGTTAAGAACTAATTACGGTTAGGAATCACCTGGTTAAGGGATTTACAAATATGCCTTGATGAAAAGAAAAATACCCTGTTAGGAGTAACCTCGCTGGAGGATTTAAGAATCCAAGCTAATGGACCACCTTGTTAGAGGATTTAATGTGTAACCAAGCTTGTTAGAGCTTACCCGGTTAAGGGATTTCACTTCTACTGTAATTGTTAGAAAACAACATGTTTTCTTGATTTGTCTGAGTAGCACTACATTTGCTTGATCAGATCCTTCTAAGCTTCAATCTGCCTTCACTCAAAGTGCAAATCCATTCACTGGTTTGGAAAATACACACTCAATAGGTTTCAATCGATCTTGTCAACAACCTTTACAAACAACTTCATTGACCTTAAATACAAATCAGTTAGGTCAGCAACACAACAAAAACCTAATTCTCATCGTCGAGATTACAAACAAGTTAGTACAATCTTGACCATTAGAAATCATGACAATCTCTTCACATTCTTCAAGAAAATTCCAACCGCTCCATGATCACCACTTCATCAGACTTGGTAACTCATCACACATTGTGCATTAGATACAATCCACTTTGCTCCTGCCCTAGACAATAAATAAATGTGCCAAAACAATTTGAACTTATCCTCATACAATGATCACACGTGTCTCCATCATTACCGCTTATTATATAGTAAACCATCAAACTTGATTGGTTAGGGTTTAACTGCTAATAGGGTTTACCGGTTACATTGCATAGAAAGGTTGAACCCTTTACACTAGTTCACTAGTTCAACTCACAAACTTTTGCATACCAGTTTATAACATCTTCCACAAAGCTCTTCTTACCAGTTACTAGCCAATATCAAAGACAACAATATCAACAATAACATGAATACCATTACCGGTTCAATTGACATCAATGACAACATATCATTAATGCAATCTATATGCAAAATGCCAACAATCTCCCCCTTTGGCATTGATGGCAATATGAATATCAACACCTCTGATTGTTGCTGAGATTGGTGAATAGGAATCCTAGTTTACATTACCAAGTATTCACCTTGTTGCTATCTGTCTTCATCCCACCGTTGGTTCATCTAATTAGACACATAATTCTTCTCCCCCTTTGACAATAATGCCAAAGTTAAAGTAAAAAGAAAATGTAATTCTGCTCTCACTATCCATCAACATCATTCTGCAACTTGATGCTCCCCCTATGGAATACATCCACTTCTTCATGAATCCATGTAAAATTCTACAAGTGGTTCAGGGACTGATGCAATCACCATCATGCTCAACTAATTTCATGAAGAGGGACAACCCCAATTGAATTCTAAGATACTCGAAAGTGGTCTTAGGAAGAGGCTTGGTAAAGATATCTGAAAGTTGCTCCTTGGTAGAAACATGCTCCAAGATAACATCTTTACTATCAATGTTTTCCCTCAAGAAGTGATATTTCAATTCAACGTGCTTAGTCCTTGTGCGCAAAACAAGATTTTTTGAAATGTTTATTGCACTTGTATCATCACACAAAATCTTTATTGGTTCTGAGATTTCCATCTTCAAACCTTCCAAAATGTGTCTCATCCACATAGCTTGTGTGCAATTCATATAAGCTGCTACATACTCAGCTTCAGCAGTATATTGTGAAGTACAACTTTTCTTTTTACTACTCCATGAAACTAGCCTTCCTCCTAGAAAGAATGCTCCACTAGTAGTACTCTTCGGGTCATCAATATTACCTTCCCAATCAACATCTGTGTATGCCTTCAAGTCAAAAATTTTACCATGTGGATACCATAACCCATAGTCAATAGTACCTTTTAGCTATCTAAAAAATCTTTTGGTTGCCATCAGATGTGCCTCCTTTGGATTCTTCTAAACTCAGGCAACAATACCAACTGCATGGGTAATATCCGGTTGACTGTGAACAACATAGTGTAATTTTCCAATCATTGACCTGTATTCTTTTTCATCTATAGACTTAGATGCATCTTCCTTGGACAATTTACAAACTGTAACCATTGTAGTTCCAACTGGTTTACAGTCACTCATATCGAAAGTCTTCAAAACCTCTTTCACATACTTGGATTGAGTAATGAAAATACCATTCTTCATTTGTTGTATCTGTAAGCCTATGAATTTTTTTATTTCCCCTACTAATAACATCTCAAATTCATTCTTCATTTCATCTGCAAAACAATTACTCATGTCATCATTACCTCCAAATATAATGTCATCTACAAATACTTCACTGACTAGTATTTCATCTCCTTCAGACTTGAGATAAATATCATTGTCATCATTGGTTCTAGCAAAGCCTATCTTCATCAGATGAGTGAATTTGTTCATACCATTCTTTGGGTGCCTGCTTTAATCCATACAAAGCTTTATGCAATTTGCATACCATGTCTTCCTTTTCTGTCAACACATAACCATTAGGATGCTCTATATAAACCTCTTCTTCCAGTATCCCATTCAAGAATGTGGACTTGACATCCATCTGATATACCTTGAACTTCTTATGAGCTACAAATGCAAGCAATATTCTGACACCTTCCTGTCTTTCTACTAGTGCAAAATTTTCTCCATAGTCTTCTCCTTCTTCTTGTGCATAACCTTTGCATGCTAATCGTGTCTTGTTGCGAACTACAACACCATTTTCATTTAACTTGTTTGTGAACACCCATTTAGTACCTATAACATTCTTGTTTTCCGGTCAGGGTACCAGGTTGCAAGTGTTGTTCTTCTCAATTTGTTCCAAATCCTCCTCCATAGCCTTCACCCAATGATCATCACCAAATGCTTCCTTAGCACTTCTAGGTTCAAAAGTGGAGATCATGCAAGAGTTCTCTCTTATTCTCCTTCTAGTTAGTACACCGACATCCTTATCTCCAATTATCTATTCAGGACTATGATTCAGTCTCACATACCTAGGAATAACATGATCATTCTCTTCAGGTTCAACTTCTTCATTATCATCTTCCTCTGAATTTATTTGTTTTGGTTGAACAAGTATATCAGGATTTTCTTTACTAGTTTTTGATTTAACCATTTCAGGTTCCAAAAGAAAAATGCAAGGATATTCATCCTTCTTCTCATAACTAGTTCCTTCTAAAACTTCAAGACATTCATCTACACGAATATCAACACTCTCAACAATTTTTTGTGTCTGGTTTTTGAAGCATTTATATGCCTTACTCTTGGTGGAATAGCCAAGAAATATGCCTTCATCACTCTTAGCTTCGAACTTGCTTATGTAATCACCTCTTTTAATAAAACATTTGCTTCCAAATATCTTAAAATAGCTAACATCAGGTGATATCAAATACCAATACTCTTATGGGATCTTGTCCTTACCTCTTTTCACCAAAACTCGGTTCATTATGTAAACAACTGTACTTACAACTTCTTTCCAAAATGTTTTTTCTACACCTCCTTGTATCAACATAGTCCTAGTGGCTTCAACCACTGACTGGTTGTTTCTCTCTGCTATACCATTCTACTATGGTTTCCTTGGTGCAGAAAGCTTCTGCTTGATATCATTATCATCACAATACTTAGTGAACTCCACATAAGTTAATTCACCACCTTGATCTATTCTTAGACATTTTATCTTTTTGCCACTCTCTTTCTCAGCTAAGGCTCTGAATGCCTTGAATTTATGAAAAGATTCATTCTTATCCTTGAAGAATGTGACCCACATCATCCTTGAACAATCATCAGTGAAGATCATGAAGTATCTATCACCTTGAATGTTTCTTGTTCTTATTGGTGCACATAGATCTGTATGAACCAAATCTAACAAGTGCTCTACTGAGAAGGGCTTTCTCTTAAAAGTTGAAGAAGTCATCTTTCCTAGTTGACATTCTTTACAAAGAGCATTAACCAGTTTGTCTAGCTGAGGTAGACCTCTTACTTTCTTACACTTGCTTACTTTAACAATATTGTCAAAATTTATATGACAAAATTTCCTATGCCAAATCTAGCTATCATCTATTTTTGCAATCAAACAGTTGCTAACTTTAGGATTGAGATGAAATAGATTACCTCTCATCTGTTTCCCGGTTGCAATAAATTCACCTTTGTTGTTTAATATTTTGCACATTCCATTCTAAACTCCAGTGGGTATCCTCTATCATTAAGTTGTGTGACACTTAAAAGATTGTGCTTTAGGCCTTCAACCCAATAGACATTGTCAACACTACTCTTCCCATTAAGAGAAATAATTTCCTTACCTTTAACCATACAGGGTGAGTCATTGCCAAATCTGACAACACCGCCATCAAATTCCTTCAAGGAAATAAATTTTCTCTGATCACCAGTCATGTGATGTGAACACCCACTATCAATGATCCAATCATCAGAGTTATCCTTTCTAGATACTAGTGCCTGCTGATCTGATATTTCTTCCTTAATAGCTACAAACATAATATCTTCACTAGCATCATCATCAGATTATTCATCAGTAATACCATTGTCAATAGCTACAAGACAATCTCTCTTTCCTTTACCCTTATACTTCTTAAATTTGTCTCTCTTGTATTCATTTTCACCATTAGGGCAATTTGCTGCTATATGACCAATCTTGTTGCATGCAAAACAATTTAAAGGTAGCTTACCTCTATATTTACCAGTGCCTCTAGGCAGTCATTTTGCCAACAATGCTTCAAGTTCCACTATGCTATCTTCATCTTCAGCATCTCTGCTAGATGTATATTCATAGCTATGGCCGATGTCTCTACTTCTTCTCACATATGAGTTAGAGACAAAATCTCTGAATGCAGATTCTGATTTTTGTACACTACCATCATAGCCATTTAGTTCAAAAGCAATAAGTTTGCCAATAATAGAGTCAAGAGTTACCTTTGTCTTGTCAACGGATTTCAGCTCCTGAATAGTTGCAACTTGGATAGCATAGACCGGTAGCAAGGTTCTTAGTACCTTACTGATTACTATGGCATCTTCTACTTTCCCTCCCACACTCTTTATCTCACCAACTATCTCTTTAATCCTTTGACCATACTGCTGGATATTCTCACCTTCAGACATTCTCATATCATCGAACTTTCCTCTTAATCTCCCTTCTTTACCAATCTTGACATGTTCATCACCGCTATAAATATCTTCTAATTTCTTCCATACTTTATATGCAGTTTCAAGACCATGAACATCTATATATTCAGCATTAGACAGAGAACTGATAATAGCCTCTAGTGCCCGGTGATTTTCTTGTTGTTCTTTCTTTTGATCATTAGTCAAGGGTCTAGTAGGTGTAATATACTTATTTTCTATATGATCCCAACATTGACTACCAAGACTCTTAATGTAAATCTTCATTCTGTCACTCCATATTCTATAGTTATCTTTGTTGAACTTTGGACCTTCTTTCTTCATCATGATCTACAAGATCTTTTCCTCAAGCTGTTAGGATTTTAAATTAAGAGGACCCAAGATTCTCTGATACCAATTGATGGTATGATGAAAGAATCAGTATCTAGTAGAATACTGAGAGGGAGGGGTGAATCAGTATATTGAAAAACTAATACAAAGTTCCCAAACTCAAATTCAATCACACAAAGTAAACATATCTCAATCAAGATCAATATTCATAGGAATACTTGACATCAACTGGTTTAACTGTTATGACAACTTAGCAGTAAACAACTTCAATCTGGTAAACATCAACAATTCTTAATCATAACTCAACATATTCATATGTCAATGCTTCTACTTATCATGCCTTATCAGAAGTTAATCAAATCAACAAATAAGATCATAACCACAAAAGCATTCACCACTTGACACAAATTTTATACGTGGAAAACCCAAATAGGTAAAAACCATGGTGAGATGAGACTCACAAGGATAGCTATATGAACTATTCTAAAGTTCACCCTATTAGGAGCCAAGCCTGTTAATGCTTTACAATAAGTCCTATTAAGAACTAATTCCAATTAGGAATCACCTGGTTAAGGGATTTACAAATATGCCTTGATGAAAAGAACAATACCCTATTAGGAGTAACCTCGCTGAAGGATTTAAGAATCCAAGCTAATGGACCACCTTGTTAGAGGATTTAATGAGTAACCAAGCTTGTTAGAGCTTACCCAGTTAAGAGATTTCACTTCTACTATAATTGTTAGAAAACAACAAGTTTTTTTGATCTGTCTGAGTAGCACTACATTTTCTTGATCAGATCCTTCTAAGCTTCAATCTGCCTTCACTCAAAGTGCAGATCCATTCACCGGTTAGGCAACTATGCACTCAACAGGTTTCAATCAATCTTGCCAACAACCTTTACAAACAACTTCATCGACCTTAAATAGAAATCAATTAGGTTGGTAGCACAACAAAAACCTAATTCTCATCATCAAGATTACAAACAAGTTGGTACAATCTTGACCGTTAGAAATCATGACAATCTCTTCACATTCTTCAAGAAAATTCCAACCACTCCATGATCACCGCTTCATCAAACTTTGTAACTCATCATGTGATGTGCAATATCAGCAATCCACTTTTCTCGTTCCCTAGACAATAGACAAACATGCCAAAAAAATTGGAACTTATCCTCATACAATGATCACACATGTCTCCATCGTTACCACTTATTAGATAATAAACCATCAAACTTGATCAGCTAGGGTTAAACAACTGATAGGTTTTACCAGTTACATTGCATAGAAATGTTTAACCCTTTACACTGGTTCACCAGTTCAACTCAAAAACTTTTACATACCGGTTTACAACATCTTGCACAAAGCTCTTCTTACCAGTTACTAGCCAATATCAAAGACAACAATATCAGCAATAACATGAATACCATTACCGATTCAATTGACATGAATGACAACATATCATTAATGCAATCTCAATGCAAAATTCCAACAAACTCAAAATGCCAATAGACTTATGCCCCGATTGCAAGAATTGGAGCGTTAATACTTTTTCTTGCCTATGTTGCACACAAGACCTATAAAGTATATTAGATGGATTTCAAATGTGCATTTCTAAATGGATATCTTGAAGAGGAAATCATCATTGAGCAACCTGATGGATTTTATTTGTCAGAAGACAAGGACATGGTTTACAGATTGAAGAAAGCTTTATATGGACTAAAACAAGCCCCTAGAGCATTGTATGCTAGATTCGATAGATATATTTCAAAGCTTTCTTTTAGAAAAGGTAATGCTGATAGTAACTTATACTACAAAATTGAGCATGATGACATACTAATTATTGAAGTCTTTGTGGATGACATCATTTTTGGACGAGAAGGTCTTTGCATGAAATTTGTTGATGATATGAAGAATGAATGTGAAATGTCTATGCTTGGTGAGATGAAATTTTTCTTAGGTTTGCAAATTACTCACACTGATAAATGTATTTTTATTTGTCAAACTAAGTATGTGAAGGAGTTACTTAAGAAATTTGGACTTAAGAATTTTAAGCCTATCGGTACTCCTATGATAACCAGTTGCAAATTGTCAAAGGATGATGAGTCTCTTAAAGTAAATCCAAGTAGACACAATTTAATTATTGGTGGTTTATTGTACCTTACATAGACTAGACCTGACATAATGAATGTTGTTTGTATTTCTTCTATATTTCAGTCAGATCCTAGAGAAACTCATGATATTGTTGTCAAGAGGATATTCAGATAGTTGGTAGGTACAACAAACTTTAGGTTATGGTATCCAAAGAATGATGACTTCACATTATGTGCATATATCGATTTTCATTGGGTAGGAGATGTGGATGACATGAAGAGAACTACTGGTAGTGCATTCTTTCTTGGCTTAGCAAGAAACAATCATGCACTTCATTGTCTACTACTGAAGCGGAATATGTAGTTGTTGCTACCAACTGTACTCAGATTTTATGGATGAAATAAATGTTGAAGGATATAAGGGTAAGTTATGATCAGCCTATTCTTATTCACTATGATAATACTATTTCTATTGATATGTCAAAGAATCTGGTATTTCATTCCAAATCAAAACACATATCTATAAGGTATAACTTCTTGAAGGAAAAGGTTGAAGAAAAGGAAGTCAGATTGGTTTATGTACCTACTAAGCAATAGATTGCAGATATTCTAACTAAACCATTACCTAAAGATACTTTTGAATATCTTAGAGATTATTTGGGGGTTACCAACCCTCTGGAAGAGACTTAGAGATGCAGGAATGCATCAATCCAGTGAGCTTATCAGACATACTTTTTTTATCCAAGTTGATGAGATGATGCTACTACTTAGGGGGAGTAGTCAGCTATTTGGTTTAGTATTTTTGGTTTGGTATCCATCCTTTGTCATTGATGTCGAAGGGGGAGAAGGTGTTCATGTGAAAAGAGTCAATCTTTTGAAGCTTTTAATCTTAGGGGGAGAGATATTTTTTATCAGTCCTTTTTCCTTTTGGGGGAGATTATTGTCATTCCTTGACACATGGAGGATTTTCACATTCAGTGTTGCCATCAATACAAAAGGGGGAGATTGTTGGCAATATGTTGGATTTGGTTAATTTTTAGTCATTGATGTCAACATTGTATCCTGGTTGGAGGCTATCCTAGTTGGACCTATCCCGGTTAGTGTTGGTGATCATCTTGGTTTTGGCTATGATTTTGATCTAGTATGATCAGATCTCTGGACTCAGTTTTGGATTCTTACTCTAGATGGTTATATTATTGCTATGTTATGTTGGTTCATGATTTGGTGTTGTGGCTACTATCACTTTTGTTCTTGGTTGGTATTTCCCGGTACTAGTAAGCAATATTTGATGATTTGGTCAGACAATTTGGGTATGGCTTATGGAATCGGTTTCTATCATGTTGAAGGTATTTCTTGATCATGTCTTGAGTGTTTGGTGACTTTGGATTGGTTGGTGTGTTGTTATGATGGTCCTATTTGGATCTAGTTAGACTTTCTATTATTTCGCTGAGGGTTTCTATCAGTTGGTGAAGTGTGTTGGATTTTGGTCTTAGCAAAATTTCCATCGGATTTAATTATATGAATATTTGAATTAGGTCCATTCTATGTAATGCAAATCATAATATTGGTCTGGTGGTATTGTGTGATGTATTTTTTGTAATTATGGGTTTATGGGTTTAGGATTTAGTCAACCTTGTAAATGAGGTTGATGATCTGTATTTATAGGTGACTTATTCATGTAATTGCGATGGATGGTTATGGGATGGTTATGTCTCAATTATCAGAGAGTCATTTATGTACAAACAAGGTTATATCATTCAGTGAAGGTTTAAGGAATGTTTTGTAATCCAGGGCAGACATCTGTGCTTAACCGGAACTGTATCAAGCATTAATAGATGCTACTTTCACAGTTCATTCTTTTTGGATTGCAGTCTAATGTTTATGTAAGTCAGTGAGACTTCTTTTTGTGATGAGTAGTGAGATCTAGGTAGTTTACCTAATTATAAGTGCAATCCCCATTGTAATTATTTCACATGCTGTTGCAAAAGTATTATCTGATTGTGGATAGGGTTTCCCACCGTGGTTTTTCCCTTTACCAAGTTTTCCACGTCAAAAATATTGGTGTTGTGTGTATTGTGCTTTCATGTTTTATCTTTCATTATGTTGATTTCTTTGTATTCTGGTTCAAAGTTTGTGATATGAAATAGTTCTGATTACTGATAGTAAACTGATTCACCCCCCCTCTCATTTCACTCCTGGTATCATATCTATCTAACAAAAAATGGGGGGGGCAACTTAATCTAAATAGAACCTGATAATTGTGAGGAATTAAAGTGCAAACCAAATCTATGGTAGAAAATTATCAAGGGTAATTTAGGTAGCTATGAGGAGGGCATGTAGGGTTTTCACCCTAAGCTCTCAAAAACCTTTGTGGAGGCCTCACATAAGGGAGAGGTGAAGATTGGTAATGTTTCCTTCAAAGTCATGATAGAGTTTATTGCAACCATTACTAGACTCTCGCAAGTTGACATTAATTTTACTTAGAAGCTAAAGGGTTCATATATAGAAAAATTAAAATGATTTCTCAAGGAGGGCGAGGGAATGTCAAAGTTGCAAATTGGTTAGAACATAAAAGAGCTCCCTAGAAAGTGGAAGGGTGCGACCCTTCTTCTGATAATATTCTTCACCCTTCATGATCATTATGAAAGATTTCTCACTTAGGTTTTCCCCATGCTAAACCACATGAGGTACGAAATCAACATGAACTTTTCTTTTTGGGTTTGTTCATCTTTATCCCAATCTATTTGTAGACACCTAAAATTAATATTTAATTAATTTAAGCCTATCAACATAATTAATTGACTTTAATTGTGTTATCCTTATTCCTCTCAGAATCAATTAAATCTAATTTAATTAATCCTGTCACTATTTTCCAATAATTAATTTATCAAATAAATTAATTATTCCCCTATTCCTCTAAAGTCCCCTCCAATAATTATTTCCTCTAAACCCACTCATTTGATCAATTGTAATTAATTAACCTAGTCATGTGATTCCTACAAATCACTTTTCCTAATCTCATTAACCTAATTAATCCTTCTAGAATCTCTCATAATCATGCTTATCATTATCCATCAATTTTTAATTCCCACTCATGTCACATCAACATTGATTCCCTCAAAGAAATTCAAATTTCATTGAATCCCTCAATGCATCCTTATTTTGGAATTTTTAATTCCTCATATTTGAAATTCAAATTTCTTCCCCCTTTTTCCAAGGAATTTTATATTCTTGTTTATTTTCCCAAGGCACCCTTGATCCATGCCTTCTATCTAAAATCAATCTCAACCCTTCATAATCAAATCAATTTTAGCCCTCCATTGGCCTCATCCAATCTATAAATTGGAGCCTATTCTCCTCACAAACAATCCACTTCTCATGCATTGTCATGCTGCCTATTTCTTCTCTCATCCTCTTCATAATCCTCTATCAAATCCATCCATCCTTAATCTTTCAATCCAAATCCAATCCAACAATTCACTTACCTTTTTGAGCATTTGAAGATCAATCCACATCTAAATCAATCAAGAAGCAAATCAAGTGGAGCATCAAGGGCGCATCCTCATCATCCACTTCATCAAGCTCAATGCGAGGGAGAGGTAAAAATAGCAAGGTATATTTTTTTTATGTTTTTCATATGGTTTGTTGATGTTTCATGTCTTTAATGTGATTGAATGCTTCATTTGAATACTAACCACCTAAATCCACCTTGCTAGTTATTCCCCTCTTCATTCTAGCATGCCCGGTGGGACCCACGTCCCAAATTTAACAAAAAATTGAGTTTTTTTTTAAGGTTTCTTGTAGGATTCATGCTTTAGCACGAGCGCATGCGCATTGGCATGACTATTTCTAGATTAGTGCAACCACCTACTAATTAGCGCAACTATCTTGGCTTCGGCGTGACCGCAAGAAATTTCAAGATTTTTCTAGTGCCTCACTATGCTTCAGTGCGACCACCTCGGCTTCAACGCGAACGCCATGAAAATTCATCTATCTCCTCCTCATTCTTCCTCTTCTTCATTCTTCTATCTTCTCACTTCTATCTCTTTTTAGTTGTCGCTTCAACACGACCGCTCTGCGATTAGCGTGAGCATTTTTGTTAAAAATTTAAATTTGATTTTTTGGGTGCTAACTCTAGTTGTTTTGACGCGAGCGCCCACGCATTAGCATGAGCACCTACTAATCAGCACGACTGTAATTTTTCTATTTCTGTTATCTAGTCTGTTTAATACTAATATTCTGTCTGTTAGCCCGACCGCTCGCGCATTAGCGTCTACTAATTTATTCTATTTTTTTGCCATATCTTCTTTATCTTCGCTCTGTTTTCCTCCAAACTTCACTAGATCCCCCGAAATTTTATTTTTGTGCATTTCTGTCCTTGAGGGCCTTATCCCAAATTCCACTTTTTGAAGCTCAAAATCCCACATTTCTCTATTTTTAGGGTTCTCCATAACTTCTTCCAGTTTTATCCAATTACCTCCAAATTTTTCCATATTGTCTATCTCCAATTTTTGCTTCTTTGTCCCTCTTTGGCAATTTTTTCCATTCCTTCACCTATCCTCTAAAATCCCCATTTTATGCTTGCCTATCCCTTAGAAAGTGGCAAAAACCTAGTCAAACCCCATTTACCCATCAAAGTTTCCTCCAAATCCACATTTGTCATTAGTAGAAAAGTTTTTATTCTTGTTTTTTTGCTCATTCCCAAAAATTTTAAAAAAAAAATTTTGTCATTCTTTTGTCTTTTGCAGGATGCTTGTTGAAGACTTCATTTTCAAACTACTAATCAAGTTGTTTTGCAAGTTGCCTAGGAGTTCCAACCAAATATTGTGTCTTTTTTTCTTAACTAGGCACCTAGATCTAATTAGAGGGTAAATAAACCATTGTCTTTTGTGTTTGTGAAAAGCGTAAAGGTAGGAGAGTATGCTCTTGTCTAGCTAGACGATCAAAAATCCAGACCCTCCGAGTTTTTCATGTTTTTTGCATGCTTACCCTTAGCGGGCCTGCCCTCCCAACTTTCTCTTTGAGAAGGTAAGAGAGGAATGACCCAAGTGAGTACACCCGGACCTGGGGTTCCAAACTCACTATAATAAATAGGCCATTGATGACGAAAGGGTCAATGGTTGGGCTATATGAGAGTTCACTCTCACATTGGGTGCTTAGTAGGATCCTAGAGATCTCAATCATGCTTGCGTGACTACTAAGTTCTTGGTGCTTCATTGGGCTATAGGCCTCAATTGCGCTTGCGCAACTATGAAGGGTAGCTCCTAATGGGAAGCCATATTAAACACCTTGTGCATAGTGGCCAAAAACCTTCTAGTCATTGGCGCAAGAGGTCGGACCTCTGAAGCCACCTATATTTTTATGGCCCTTAGTAGAGACATAAAGTTCACCATGAGGAGTTTTCATGGGAATTGATTCTTGCCTGCCCCGGAGAAGTGAGTGTTATGGAGGGGAGCCAGTGGGTTCAAGCATCTAAGTGTTCACTTTGGGTAAGCATAGCTGGGAAACCAATTGGGATCCATTGACTATTGTCCTTACTCACCATAGGATATGTTGTGAAGGAGCATGAGTGTCTTTTGAGTCTAACTTCTTTTGACCATTGTGTTTTCTTTACTTGACATATCTTGCCAAGTCCATCCCCCACAACCAATCAATCATCCCTCTTTCCAAATTCCATCTTGCCATCATCAAATCATTAATCTATTTCTATCTATCCAAGAAATTATCCAATCCCCAATCCAATTTCATTTATTCAAACAATCATCCTTCCTCAACTAATATTCATTCTTCCTCTAATCCAATCAAATCTCCAAAAATCCAATCCAATCCAATCCAATCCAAATCCAAATCTAAATCAAATCCAATCCAAGTCCTAATCCAAGGACCAATCCAATCCTTTAATCCAAATCAAATCCAATCTAATCCAATCCAATCCAATCCAATCCAAATCCAAATCCAAATCAAATCCAATCCAAGTCCTAATCCAAGGACCAATCCAATCCTTTAATCCAAATCAAATCCAATATAATCTAATCCAATCCAATCCAATCCAAATCCAAATCCAAATCCAAATCCAATCAAAATCTAATCAAATCTAATCCATCATCATTCCAAGCCAAGTCCTAATCCTCATCTTCATTTAACATCATCTTCATAATATTTCCCCTCCGAAACGTATTCATCCAATTCCAATCTAATCCTTCACTCTCAACATGACTACCCAAAATTTCAAAGCTTGGTATAAGAAGATGCTCATGGAAATTCATGAACCTACCTATCAAGTTAATCCCATAATCTCCCACTCGCCTATCATGTCTTCATCCATCCCATCTCAACACATTACACCCAATCCCAACCTATACCATATCTCTTATCCTTCCTCTACCTTTGACAAGGGAAATCCATCTTATTCCCCATCCATATCTCCATCTTATTCCCCATCCATATCTCCATATTATCCCTCATCCACATAATCCTCTAATCCAATATGTATACCTCCATCTCCCCCCCCATCTACATCCCAATCCCCATCCTTCTACAATGCATTCATTACCTCTACTCCCCATCCAAATCCTTTACTCCATAGTCCTCCAATCATTAATCCTAATTCCCCAATCCATTATCCTAATCCTCCATCCAATTCCAATCCTAATCCTAATTCTCCATCCAATCCCAATCCTCCATCTAATCCTAACCCTCCAAAATTCATATTGTCCACATCCTCCAAATCCATCATCCATAATCTTATCCAAGACATGCTAGCAAAGGAGACAAAACCCTCACCTCAAAGCAAAGTGGCCAAGTCCCCTCAAGTCCTCCATCCATGCCAATCACCTCCAGCTCAAAACAAATCCCAATCCTCTGCACTTCATGATACCATCATTCCTCCATCCACCCAAGTTGAAGCTTCCATACCTTCCTCCATCACATAATCCCCACAACTCCAAACATGCTAGCATAGAAACCTCTCCATCTCATGATGCATCTCCCTCCATTCCATCTAATGGGCCCCATCCCCTCCACTTCCTCTCATGATCATATGATTCCTCTATCATTGCATGATCCTCTTCCATCTCATGATCCAATCACCCCTCCCACTCCATCTAATCATACCCTCCCTAGTCAAGATCAAAGTATCCCTTCATCTCCATGTCATGATCCCAATCCATCTAAAGATCCTAATCTTCCTTCCACATCTCATCCCCCTCAAAATGGACTCGCATCTTGTTTCCAAAATAATAAGGGTCCTCAAGATAATGCTCAAGATGTTGGTACATCCTCTATTCCTCCTAAATCCAAATTTACCTCATACAAATCAAAATCCCATTATCCCTCATCTTCAGCATCCATTTTGGGACCCTATGTTCCAAAGTTAAACCCTTCATTCCTTCCATCCATTTTGGGCCCCTATGTTCTGATGCTCAATCCTCCATCTCTTCCATCCATATTAGGTCCTTACATCCCTTCATCCACCATGCCATCACCTCAAATAATCCCTAAGAAATATCAACAAAGGAACACATCCTTGGATGCCTCCCAACACTCTCTTTCCACCATCCCATCCATAAAATCCATCAATCCTTCATCCTCATGTACCCATCCCATTGCTATTGGAAGAAATTTGGATGCCCAATCGAAAAATAATAAAGCTCAAAATCCACAAAAATCAAAGGATCAACATGTCCCCTCAAAACGACATGCTCAAAACAAAAATATGATCCGAAAGAAAGAAAAATTAAAAAGGCCACAAAGGCCCCGAAAGAAAAAATAAAAAACTATGTGGATTCCCAAAGAAGCAATGCATCCCAAAGTAAAATCAAAATTTGGCATTCAAACTTTCTAATCCAAAAGCTCCATCCATTCACAAGTTCTCCAATCCTCCATCTAACACTCCTTCATCTTCAAAATAATTTTTGGGTCCTTATGTCCAGAAATCCACCATCCCAACTCCTTCTATTTTTGGTTATCATTTCCCAAAATCCACAGGTTATCCCCCATGTAATCCAAAATCCTCTCCTCCACTACTCCACCACCCTTCAAGGTGTGTGCCAATGTTGATCTTCCACAAATTATTCAAAACCCCATCCATTATCCACCATCCACTTTTCACAATCCCATTTCGTTAGTCCAATCCTTTCCAAATCCTTATCTTCCATCCCCCATCCATTTCATCTTCCCAATTATTGTTACCAACATTTGTGAGCATACCTCCAGTTCAAAGCAATACTAAGGGATACAATCCATGGAGCTATATGCTTTAGTCCTCCCTTCCTCCTTCACGCATCCACTATCTTCCATATCCACTCATCCTCATCCTTATCCATCCAAACTATTCCAAAAAATTAAAAAAAAAAAAAAAAAAAAACAAACAAAAAAATAAAGAAAAATCATTTCGTCTATTGGTGAAAACCACTTCTTGTGGCGCCTTGGGTAAGCACCATGATGAAAACTTGGCAAACAAGCATCATGTGTAATATCGAATCTAGGTTTGCTCTCTATACTTTCTCAACAAGAAATCCAATCCATTTATCATTTCTTTGTCTTATTTCATCCACAATACTCCAACCCATCCTAGTTCCCTCTTTCATTATCTTCATCCTTTCATCACTTATTCTTCTAATTCTTTTTGAGAGCACACCCATGTTCTTTGAACTCGCATGTCCTCTCAAGGGGGCATACCACTGCTTCCTTGTCATCCTTACTCCTCATCATTCTTCCTCATCTCATGACTAGGGAATCTTGCTACTAGTCCTTATCCCTTTCTTCCTCATCTCATGACTGGGGCATCATGCTACTAGTCCTTATCCTTTTCTTCATCTCGTGACTGGTGCATCATGCTACTAGTCCTTATCCTTTTCTTCATCTCATGACTGGGTCATTGTGCTAATAGTCCTTATCCTTTTCTTCATCTTGTGACTGGGGCATCGTGCTACTAGTCCTTATCCTTTTCTTCATCTCATAACTGAGGCATCATGCTACTAGTCCTTATCCTTTTCTTCCACTATGTTTTATTCTTCTTTGATATAATATCATTTCACGACACTATATCAAAGAGGGGAAAAATGTAGACACCTACAATTAATATTTAATTAATTTAAGCCTATCAACATAATTAATTGACTTTAATTGTGTTATCCTTATTCCTCTCAGAATCAATTAAATCTAATTTAATTAATCCTGTCACTATTGTCCAATAATTAATTTATCAAATAAATTAATTATTCCCCTATTTCTCTAAAGTCCTCTCCAATAATTATTTCCTCTAAACCCATTTAGTTGATTAATTCTAATTAATTAACCTAGTCATGTGATTCCTACAAATCAGTTTTCCTAATCTCATTAGCCTAATTAATCCTTCTAGAATCTCTCATAATCATGCTTATCATTATCTATCAAATTTTAATTCCCACTCATGTCACATCAACATTGAGTCTCTCAAAGAAATTCAAATTTCTTTGAATTCCTCAATGCATCCTTATTTTGGAATTTTTAATTCCTCGTATTTGAAATTCAAATTTCTCCCCCCTTTTTCCAAGGAATTTTATATTTTTATTTATTTTCCCAAGGCACCCTTGATCCACGCCTTCTATCTAAAATCAATCTCAACCCTTCATAATCAAATCAATCTTAGCCCTCCATTGGCCTCATCGAATCTATAAATTGGAGCCTATTCTCCTCACAAACAATCCACTTCTCATGCATTGTCATGCTGCCTATTTCTTCTCTCATCCTCTTCATAATCCTCTATCAAATCCATCCATCCTTAATATTTCAATCCAAATCCAATCCAACAATCCACTTACCTTGTTGAGAATTTGAAGATAAATCCACATCCAAATCAAGCAAGCAGCACATCAAGTGGAGCATCAAGGGCACATCCTCATCATCCACTTCATCAAGCTCAATCCGAGGGAGAGGTAAAAATAGTAGGGTATGATTTGTTTATGTTTTTCATATGGTTTGTTGATGTTTCATGTCTTTAATGTGTTTGAATTCTTCATTTGAATACTAACCACCTAAATCCACCTTGCTGGTTTTTACCCTCTTCACTATTTCTAGAGCTATGTCAAATAACTACCTACCCCTTCATCAGGGTTTAATCCTTAGGTTATATAATTTTCATCTTCCTCTAACTCCTCTAGGTGGGTCCCCTTCTAAGCCCTCTAATCCCTTGCCAAACCCAAATATAGTAATTGAGATCTCTAGGGCCCCTATGGATAAATCCACCTTGGCTATTGGATATACTTCTAAGACCAAACGTGTCCCCACCTATTTTAATGTTAGCAAAGAGGCAAATAAAAATCCCTCTTGTACCCCACCCCCCAAAAAGTGGAGGTACTAGAGTCAAGTGAAGATGAGTAGGTTGAAGACTATGAATCTTCTTCTAATTTAGAATATGAGTGGTCTCCCACCATGTCTAAGGAAGTGGGCCCCTTTACCTCTAATAAAGAGCCCTCTAATACTAAAAATTCCCCCCTTGATTCAGAGGCTCCAATTTTAAAATTGGAGGAAAGGGTGGAAAGATAGGAAATAGTTATCAAATGGCTTCTCTCACAGTTCAATGTTGCAATTAGAAAAATCAATAGTTTGGAAGTGGTGGCTAAGGCGGGGGTGAGAATAGGTAAAAGGGTTATGGATTTCAAAGATGAACATGTTTGGGAAACAACAAGTGATATGTCTAGGATGCTAGAGAACTAGGAAAAAATGGAGGGGAGATTGAATGAGCTCTCTAAGAAGGTAATGTAGAAAAATGAGAACAAAATTGTTTTGGTCCTGAAAGAGAATTGGGAGCTCCTAATGGGAAAGATTAAGGAAATGGACAAACAAAGTTAGGATATGGTGGTAAAAAAATTAGCTTCTCTCAAAGCAATACAAGATGGAATTGATCAAAGGAGAGCCAAATGCAAGCAACGTGTTCTATCTCCTTTTGCATCAATGGAGACCCCTGCTTTCATGGTTAAGGAAACTCCATATTTTAGTACCTCTAATTTTGTTAAAGATTCAAACAAAAATATTTCCTTCTTTTACAAAGTTCTTAGTTTATGTAAGGATCGACAAGAAGGAAATGCCTCGAACTAGTAGGCCATCTGTTTGTGCCTTTAGAAATTGGTTGGTTTTGTTGTTTTTGTTGTGTTAGTGGTTTTTGATGGTGGCTCTATCTCTAGTCTTGTTTGTGTTAGTGGTTTTTTGTTGGTCTCTGTTTGCTAGGTTTTTTTTTGCTAGGTGGACCCTCCTGATGCGCCCTAGGTGGCACTTTTATGTGGTTATGTAATTCTCTTTAATGGTATGGGCCTATCCCACTTTTTATAAATTATAACACTAAACAATGTCTTAGGGAGATGTAACAAAATTGAGGATCCTAATATTAACTCTCGTTGGGCATTCCTGAGTAGACTTTCATGCAATTACGAGGTTGTTGTTGATACATTAAGAGTATTG